>NW_008240033.1:2175326-2183940 GCF_000691975.1 Corvus brachyrhynchos | reverse complement strand
TTTGTTCATGTTTTCTATTTACTGAAAAATACTTGTCAAGTAACAACATTTCATTCTTCTCTATATCACACCCAGTTATCAAAAGCAATTTCTCATTTGAACATAGTATGTTAGTTCAGATGTAAGTATTTCAGTGTAAATACTGAAAACTGTTACAAACCAGTGTCAGATTTCCCTTTTCTCTTCTTTAGCTTGAACTTTTGCATTCTTGGTGACCCTTACCAGCATGTCTGGCTGCAAAAGTGTCTTCAAGGGAAACTTAAGCAGTTTACCCCATCGGAAAAGATAATTTAGAAATGGTGAGAAACAATTAGAAAATGCATGCAGTATTTCAGAGTAACAGTATGGGCAGAAGATAAAGATGAAAGAATTTAGGCTTCACGTCTTATATTACTACTGAGTTTCACCTAATGTAATTCCTCTTTTGTAAACATAATTTAGGCACTTCTCCAAACAGTGGTAGTGGTCCTACAATCGATAATGTGTAATCTGGATCAGGGCCTTCAAGGGAGTTCTTTGCTCTGGCACTGCAAGCTGCTTACTCATGGTCCAAGGCATCAATAGTGCAAATTATCTTGGTATTTTCAGGATTGCTTTTTGGGTTTTTTTTTTTTCACTTGAGCATGTTATGGGCACAGTTTAGGTTACTTAGATATGTAACGTCTATGTAAACACCTGACCTGTTGATAAAAATATTTAAGTGGTATAAACTGAAGTCTTTGATAAAATGTGACCAAGCTGCGGGTACAGTTTGACTTCTATTTCAAGTAAAATAGCACAGGTAATTATGGAAAGACTCTAAATTATAGAATCCAGCTTGAGGGTCTGAGAGAAATGGAGCTGCTTTTAAAAGGTGATACAAAAAAATCATTGGTGTCCATGGAAGTTGGCACTAGGAGCATGTACTGGGGTTGCCTGGGACGAGATGCCATATCTGAGTGTATTCAAAGTGAAATTTTCATGGCAGATATAGTTTGCTAGAAATATACATGCTTTGAATATGCTCAGATAATAGAACATCCCATGTTTCTGCAAACTGCTTTTGCTCATTCTGAGCCTCTAATGCTGTGCAATATAATAATCCTTACAGTATGCTGCAATGTCCAGATGTGTCACACAAGGTGATCAAAAGAATTGTCCAAGTTCTCTCAGGAAGTCTACAGCAGAGCAGGGACTTAAACCAGATGGCCCATTCCTCTGGAAAACTTTAAGTATTGAAGTAACATTGCTTGCTGCTGGCATGTCCATACCACAGTGCGACACAGTGTTTTGCTGCAGAACCTGCCTGTGATTTAGCTACATTAACTTACTACTGATCCCAAGCACAGCAATTCAAGAAGCAATGGGTATTTCCATGCAGGGAGAGACAGTAGTTGGTAACTGGACAGAATAGAGAAGCTGCAGAGACTGAAAAGGGGACAGGGAACGAGTCAAGACTCAGCAGCCAGGAGGAGAGATATAGGCCTAAAATTTTAGATTTTATGGACACAGAGGAAGAGTCCACACCTTAACTTCATTATCCCCACGCTGCAACGAGAACAAAGTTGTCATTTCCTCTAGACTGTGACGGGAGTTTTGCACAGGAGGTGTCTCTGATAAATTGAGCACAAACCAATTGAAGGTGTTTTCCATTGAAGAAAAAAGAATATTTTTTTGAATGAAATCATTAAAGCTTCTTTTTTTATGTACAGGTAAACCTGCTTCCAGAAATCCAGCATTTTCTTTGCAGAAAAGAGGGATTATGCCAGATAACAAAAGCCTTTTCAGGTAATCTAACCCCTTCAAATCTGCGTATGTGATGATGTTCTTTTAATAGTTGTCACAGGAAGTTTCTGAAATGAGACTGTCAAGCTTACAATTCCATTTTATTTTTAGTCATGAATGCATAGAGGGGAAAAATGAAAGATTGATAATCCATTTTAGACACACTTAAATATAGATTACAATTATACAATATCTTTCCAGGTAAAGATATTGCATTGTTTAGCTGTTGCGTATTGCAGAAATAATTTGTCTAGAAGTGCCTTATTTTTGGACTGTTTTGTGTTAATATAGTGTATTGGTGTTTACACTTCTGTGCCCTGGGTTTGGTGTAATATGTTTGTTCAGCTTTACAAAAATGTTGTGGCATGGAGAAGGAGTAGGAGTCAGAGTTTGGTTCCCATCCAGACATAATTAACTGATAAAAAGCCTTTGTGTATTAAGATCATCTACCAGAAAAGTTTAAAGGTTATGGGCAAGTTTCCAAAGAATTCTAATTTACCATGGGTAAAATTCAGCTTTGAATAGAAACTGGAAAGAAACTGTTGTGCACTGTATTAGGTCTATTTAAACCTCCCTCTCTTTTCACTTGTATATATATATGCTAAGTCTAACACAAAAGGAAAGGATTCATTACATCTCATTTAACCATTTAGGAGTTAGGTATCTTCTGAAAGCAGTATTCTGGTCTTCCATTTAAGTCAGTGGAGAGAGAGGCATACCTACAAATGCTACTTCTTTTTATCCTAAAACATGTATTTAAAATAGATGTGTTGAATTAGTCTGTGCAGGTACTTGCTACCCAATTATGTCTCACCACTGCCTTGAGGAATGGGTCAGTCCTACTCATATTGTAACAGATTGCCTTTAAAAACATTGGTTTGCCCTGCTACTCGAAGAAAGGTCAGTTGCAGTGGTTTTATTATTTTACTACCACAAAACCACAAACACAAGAGGCACTTACTACACACAGAACTTCCTCTTTAAAACATGCATGTTTTCACTGCTGTCTGTAAACATGGCACAAGCCACTTCCTATATGACACTTTTATTTAGCTGCTCAGGGTTTTCTCCTGTACTGGATTTGCATGGCAAGCTTTTGGTAGTGGGGGGCCACAGGAGTGGCTTTTGTGAGAAGCTGCCAGAAGCTTCCCATAAATCCAGCAGAGCCAATGCCAGCCAGCTCCAAGATGGATTTGCTGCTGGCTAAGGCCGAGCCCATCAACAGTGGTGGTAGCACCTCTGGGATAACATATATAAAAAGGGAAATAAAACAATTGCACAACAGCAGCTGGACAGATTAGTGAAGAAGGAGGGGGGAGGAGGTTCTCCAGGCACCAGAGCAGAGATTTTCCAGTAGCCCATGGTGCAACCCATGGTGTGACAGCTGTGCCCCTGTGGCCCATGGAAGTACATGGTAGAGCAGAGATCTACCTGCAACCCATGGAGCACCCAGTGCCAGCAGAGGTGGATGCCTCAAGGAAGCTCTGACCCTCTGAGAAGGCTCCTGGCAGCCCCTGTGGAGACAGGAGCCCATGCTGGAGCAGTCTGTTCCTGAAGGACTGCACCCCATGGGAGGGACTCACGCTGGAGCAGTTCATGAAGAACTGCAGTCTGTGGGAAGGACTGTCCTTGGAGAAATTCACAGAGGGTTGTCTCCTGGGGGAAGGGAACCCAGGAGACTCCCATGCTGGAATTTCAAAAGTCCTCCCCCTGAGGAGGAAGAGGCTGCAGAGGCAATGTGTGATGAACTGACCACAGCTCCCATTCCCATCTCCCTTCATCACTGAAGGAAGGAGGTATTGATTCAGGAGTCAAATTGTGCCTGGTAAGAAGGGAGGAATGGAGGGAAAGTGTTTAAGATTTGGTTTCTTACTATCCTACTCTGATTTGATTGGTAATAAATTCAGTTAATATCTACACAATTTTTTGCCCATGATGGTAATTAATGAGTGATCTCTCCCTGTCTTTATCTTGACTCACAAGCATTTCATAACAGTCTCTCTTACCTATCCAGCTGAGTGATAGAGAGGCTTTGGTGGGCACCTGGCATATAACCCACCACATCTTGTCTTCAGGGAAGGGCCATTTGAAAGCATCTTATTCCTTACTTCTATTTTTATTGCTTTTCTGGCAAAGAGAAAAGGCCTTGTGACTGATGTTGAAATCGCATTGAAATTGAGGTAATACATGTGCTTTGCAGCAGGGCTCTGAACCTTACCCACACAGCAAAGGAGGATTATTCTGGCACTCTGCTGAAGAACTGTCATACAGAAAAAGGCCACCCCTCACTCTTCTGTTACCAATAAGAAACCTAAACTAGCTGAAGTGTTTTAAAGTAAAAATTTAAAAATTCCATCTCTTAAATCTAGGTATCTCCAAATCAGCATGTAGCCTAGGGCTGAGATAGCTATTTCAAAACAAGGTTCTCATGACATTTAAGATGCCATGGAGAGTCCAGCATGCCCAGTAGAATAGGCAGATTCGGCACAGGACCCCTGTCCTTTTGGTCGAGCAGCTAGAGGTTCAGAGGGATATCCTGTGGTATCCTAGGTGGCAACAGATGTCTATTTGTGGACACTGAATTTAACACTTGGTATTTAGAGTGAGCAAGCCCAAAAGAGCATTTATTTTCAGCATAATTCAGGGTTAGCTGAATTGCTCTGTACTGACTTGTACGTACTACACTGATGTACACTGACAGGAATGGAAACTTAGACTGTGGTACACAGCGGGGTCATTTCTGTATAGACCAGACCTCAAAGTGTTTCAACCCGTGAATTAATCCCATTCAGTATCACTGGGTATGTGACATGTTATTTACAATGAGTGGAACTTGTCCATAAAAAGTGAAATTAGAATCAGAAGGGTAAATTATTTGATTTCAGGTTCAGTGGACAAAAAGGTGTAAGTTAGAGCAAAGTAGTCTAAAATGGGACTTCAGTTACTCCCCCTTCCATTCATCTGATAAAGCCAGCTCTTTCCACTTTCTTTTGCTTGCATTCTCCAATAGATCTCTCTTTCCAACAACAGCAGAGTTGCCAATTTTTTGATCCTCAATTTTAAAATTATTCAGAGAAAGAACAATTCTCATCAGTGTTTCCTTCACAGAGCAGTTTGTTTCCTTTCAAATCAGTCTACGTACTTTCACTCTTGTGTCTTTGAGTCAACAGGATTTCTCTGCAATTCCTGTAAGAGAGGATCAGTTGGTTTGTTATTACTGTCATTTAGTCAGCCTCCAAGGAGCCAAGCAATTTCCTGTAAAAGTGAAAACACAAAGAATTATGTTTTCTAATTAAAGACGTAGTAAGTTGTAGGAAGAAACATCAGGCAACAAGGCTGAGAAAATGGGATTACTGGATTTACTATGCCTATGACAGTGTTGATGTTGATAAGCAGTGGTAAAGCGGTTTGGGTTTTTTTAATGTTATTTTATTTGTTGTGCAACTCTTAAACTGCTAGGCTTTGTATTTAAGACAGCATGCCCATTCTCACATGCCTGTTATATAGGAAAGAAAATTATTTGTACAAAATATTGGGCCAGTTCCTCCTGGAACTACTACTCCCAGCCAAGAGATGGAGAGTACTAAGGTCCACAATGTGAGCAGAGTTGCCCAGCTTCAGTACAGGGCACAGGAAAGGCATCCTGATGCATGCACAACAAATACTATATTTTACAGGTTTTGCCTGGGAAAGTGGTGGAACTGCTTCTAGCATTGCCTCCCTAATTTTCCTATTCTCTACGAAATCCAAACTAGTCTGTCTTTCCATGTAAGCATTTGTCTCACTTCACTACTTCCAGAGCCCAGCCTGTGCCATGCATAGCAGTTTTCTCTACCCATGCAGATCACTGATCCTTTTTTTAAGTAATACTTGTGCTGTATGCCTTGCTTCTGTGTTTCAGTTTATTGGTGCCACTAGTGCAGAGACTTTATGAGTGTCTGCCAGCCTTGTGTGCACCCGTGATCTCCTGCTGGGCTGGCCAGCAGCGTTAATCACACAGAAGGTCTTGGGATAGGCATGAGCCTAATGAAATTGTTCAGGAGGGAGAGCCAAAATAGTCCAGCTGTGTGACTGTGCTTCCACTCGGTGAGATGTTTATTGTCTGGTGCTAACCCCGTGCTAGCTTTCTTCTCTGCTGCCTATCCCCAGTGTCCTTGAGTTACTCTGGAGTCAATATGAGAGGTTATGATCTGAGGGTAGGAAGCAAGACTCAGTGGAGCCACCTGTGGAAGACAGAAATTACAGATTAAATTTCTTTTCTGTTGTAGCAATTCAGTATCTCTGAGATAAGAACTTGATTTTTTATAGGGGGATGCATTTCTTTTGCCAGCTGGCCCTTACAAATATTTGCACACCAGTTTTGATCAGGTTTGTGCCTATTGCCTTTCTGCTACTGAAGTTACTAAGAGCCTCAAGAGTGGCCAATAAAACCAGCATCTGATTTTTTACAGTTAATTTTATTATAAACTATGTGGGGCAGGAATTTCATTGGTTTTACAACAGTGTCAAATCTCAGCTAGGATAAGAGCAGCAACATAACAGCAATTATTAGTAGTTTGAAAAGAAGTAAAGCAGCTAAATTAATTTAATTACTTGGCTTATACTCTTCTATATTCTACCCTGTCACTAGTACAGAATTGTGGCTCTAATCATGAACAGTCAGCCAGCATTTTCACTGAGTTTCTTTTTCCAAAGTTTTATAGCTTATCTGTGTAATTAAGTTCTAGTATGAAGAGTGCATACAAAAGAAGCAGCCCTTCTGAAAAATATTGGAAAAAACCCCACACCTCTAACTTTTAACTCTTAGGATGCTTTAGGAATGAAGACACAAACACTGTACTTAACACCATAAATACTGTTTTTTATGCACCTGCCAAAACAGAGAGTCAAAAAACATGGTAAGTGATTAATCTAAACTGAAGCTGTATTTGCTGATGTTTCTAAAGGGAAAAATAAACATCATCATACAAATGATGCACTGTCATAATTTTATCTTTTTAACTCTGAAACTTCACAATGAATTTCAGTGCATTTCCACCCACAGTATAAATTAATTTACCTCTAGATCTGTTTTACTATAAAGATGTTTGGTTTTTAATACTATAATTATTTAGGACAATTTAAACTTCCAGAAATGACAAGTAGTTTGACATTTCTCCAGTCTAAATATCCAGGGTGTGTTGCTTTGAGATTAAGTGTATTACAGCGTGTGGGATCACTGTATTTTTTAATGTGTTCTTTTAAGGACAGCTGAATCAGTAGTCAGCAGTGGGTGGAATATTGGGCTTGCAGCAATGTTGACATCACAAATAAAGCTTGTAATGCACATCAAGGCCATCACATATTAAATCTCAAGCAAGAAACCATATTCCAGTGAAATCAATGGAAATTTTTCCAGGACTTCACTGAGGGCCAGGATTGCCCCTAGTTTTTCTAGTTTCTTTCAAATATTCATCATCTACTTTGAGTTTCTCAGCCACGCTTTTCTAAATGCATAGGTTATAAAATTGAGTGCTAAAGGTTCTCTCTTTTCTTTAGCAACCTCAGGGCATAATGTGTAAGCCATAGTACATTACCAATCCTTGTTTCAGAGTCTTTTCATCCAAAAGTCAAATGGGTAACAGCAAGTGATTAAATGGGATAGATCTGCTTTCTGTGACAAATCTCAAGGCATGAAGTGGCAGTAGTTCAAGTGAAATTGTCCATCCTCCAAAATCAACACCAAAAAGTGGAAAAAAATTGTACTTTCAATGCTTATTGCTTTCACAGTTATGCAGCTTAGAGCAGGCTGCTATAACTGATTGAACCAAAGGTTACTAGGCTTTATTTTGATCAAAACTCCTTGTCCTGGAGGACTCAGAAGTCTGCCTAAGAATCTATGAAATCTTTGTAGGCATCTCCTGCTGTGAAGCAATCTTTGCAGCTGTTAAACACACCTTTCCAACCTACGGAGGCTCAAAATTGCCCAGCTGTAAATTCTAGAAGAGGACCAGGTCGTAGCAATACAATTTGCCTGGTCGGTATCACAAATTAGCTCTTTGTGCTCCAGCAGCCCATACCAGTAAGGAAAATGGATGATCCCAGAACAGGATGCAGTATGGAGTTCTAACTCATTTAGGTGCCCTGTCAGAACACAAACCTGCAAGGCTGACAGAGAGGATCTGTTATCAGTAGTTCCTGAATATTGTACTGCAGAAAATGCTGATAAATGACATGAGGTGCCTATCATTTTCTTTTTTTTTTTGGTTTTTTTTTCATGCGAAGAGAATTCAGACTCCTGCTAGAAACAGACTACCACTATGAAAATCTAGGAAGACGTTCATAAGGCTTCTAAGCAGATGGAAAGGCTGATGTACAGTTCCAGGATTAATGTACTTTAATGTTCTAAAGTAATGTTTTTCCTGCTAAAAAGAAAAGCAATTGGAGGAAGACCTTGCAAGTACAAATGTGCTGAGCTTACAATTTCATTTCATGAAAGAAATTAACAATGTGCTGGGCTCAGAACAAAACACAGCACTTCAGTGACATTTCATTCCATCTCTAGCTTTGTGCTTCATTAAACAACCAGGGGCTCCCAAGGTGACTCAATCAGTCTTGAAATGTTTGTAACAGATCTGACAGTTGATGGGCACTTTAGAAACAAAATGACTTTTTTCTCACAGACAATAGTCTTAATTGTTCCTTGCTCCATGTTTGAAGTGTGTAAAATATATTCTATTTGATCTTGCACAAAGTAAGAAATCAACTAACAAACCCACATCATAACCTTCCTTGTAACATCAAAGGATACTGTAGAAGAAAAGATAAAGAAGAGGGCACATCCTCATTCATCTTCTGTTTCCTTTTCTTT
>NW_008240033.1:2165358-2175263 GCF_000691975.1 Corvus brachyrhynchos | reverse complement strand
ATGTTCTTGTTAACCTAAGTGTTCCTTTACCACCAGTCCAGGTGGCCGCAACCTGGATTTTCTCCAGGAGTTCTTAATTTGTCCAAATGTACTTCTAGCTATTGGTAAACCTTTTTGCTCAGCCACACGTTGTAACTCTTAAATCAGCTAATCTTTATTGTGTATGTGTTGAATCTCATGTTACACTTCAGAACTCTGAGCCAAAGACAAGTAAATAACTTGTGAGCTGAAAATGGGGGGAGAAGGAACAAGAAGTCATAGCTGTGTAAAACACTTGAAAGGCCTCATTAGATGTCAGCGAGGCTGCTGCATTAGGTATCAGTTGTCACTGTCAACTGATTGACTGTTGTACTTTGAGAGATAGCAGTTGACAGAACAGTATCTGCCACGTGTTTGTGTGACAAAGAGGTGCTTAATTTTTTTGATCTAGAGGTGTTGACTTGCTTTGATGGATTTTATACCTCCTCTTCACATGTGCCATGCAGCTGCTCTTAAGTCTCAGGTCTGTGTTTTACCTGTTGCTGTGGTTAATGTGTGAATTCAAGTAAGAACATATAGTGGCCTCCTTGCTCATCAGCATGGCCTCATGTGAACACCCTAGGCAGAGGTAAAGTGTGTTGTTTGTCGGTGTTTTCAATGGTACTATTCCAGAGATGTCAGCATCAGAAACCTTCTTCAAGCCAGAATTTCAAGGAAGTGAAGCTTTGTGGTTTTTTCAAAGTGAAAGCAGGTATCGAGCCATATTTGCTTTACACTCTAGCATCAAAAATGGCAGCAGCTAAAAGTACTTGTGGCAAAGCCTGCAGCCACTCCTTAGGAAAAACAGCACTTCGTGTAACATTTCCATTACTACATAGTCACTATAAAAAGAAAAATGATCTTTTTGTGTTTAATTTTTTTTCCTTTGATCTTTAGAGTCTGCTACAAAAATTACGATTTACAAATTACAAATATTAAGATTTGGATTTTTTAAAGAGGGGATGTAGTCTGGACATGCTATTAGGATGCTGGGACTCTTTCTAACTTGGTTTCCCAAGCTGTCTGACACATCAACTGCTGAGCCTGCTTCACCTCTTCCACTATAAAATGTTGATGTTGTTTACGTACTCCAAGAGGACGGGTTAATTAACAAGAGTTTGTAGAGTGATTTCAAGATGGAAAAACATGGGAATTACTGCAAACAGTAAAGGCTCTGAAGGCTAATTTTCATTGATGATAAAGTTGATTAACAAATACACAGATCTAATAAACACTGTTACTGCTTTTGAGTGCAGGAGAAGGTGAAGAGTTGCCACAAGAACTGAAGAAGCTGAGTGTGCTCAGTTCAGCACTAATGATGTCTCTTCATTATTATGATTATTGTGTTCATTGATTACTAGCAGTAGATTTACCATAGTGAGGGACTGTCACTCCCTCTGAGCTCTGCCTGATGGTGTACATTCTCTGTGTCATCTCAAAGGAGTAAGCACCTAGCGACAGTCTCACTTCTTACAGCCCCCTTGTGATGGGCTCTCTCCCAGGGGCATGCCAACACAAATCCAATAAAGGCGTGTAAGGCACTGTACAAACAGGATGCTCTATAGAATGAGGCCTAATTTATGAGCATTGCCCTTTTTTAGTTTTCAATGCTAATCATCAGCACCCTGAAATTTGTTTAACCTTCTCTTCCTTGAGATGTGGCAGTTGGTTTTTTTGGAGGGGTGTTTTTGTTTGGGTTTTTTTTGTTTTGTTTTGTGGTTTGTTGTTTTTTTGTTTGGGTCTTTTTGTTTTGTTTTGTTTTGTTTTAAGTTGAGGCATTTTGCAATGACTTAAGGCAATACTAAGGATCTTCTACCCAGTAGTTTGAGAATTCCAGGACATTTCTGTTTTTCATCTGTCCCTACTCAATTGTTTTACTTTGTTATATCCAGCTCCAGTAAATGGTCCACTGGGTAGTAATAAATGAATTAATGTCAAAGTAATCTTTTTCCTTTCCCTGAAACAGCTAAAACTCTCATTTAAGAGGGATAAATACAGGTACACAAACCTCATCTCATTATTTTCAAACTCTGTCTTGTTACTTAATACGATACTGGTTACTTGTTGCTTTAGCAACACAATTAGAAACATGTTTTTAAAAGGAAAAGACACATTGCTTTCTCTTAAGTAATGATCTGTACAGCCCTTCGCTGCTGTTCTTATTTTCAGTAAAATGTTTACTTTCTTTTAAATAGCTAAAGTGATGCGTAGGAGTAGTTACATGGGACCACTGTTAATTGCCATGGTGAAATGCTATTGGCCTTCTACAGGGTAGAAGTTGCCATAGTAAAATGCCCTGGTGTCTTTACATCAAGTCAGATATGGAAAAAAATACAACTTGATTGTGCAGATCTGGTTCCTGTGCATATTCAGAAGCAAGTCTGCTCAATGAATGACTTAATGGGAGTTTATTGGCTTACTCCTGTTGTCACTACACAGTCAAGTAGGCGGAGCAGTCTGCTTTTGTCACTGTACTTCAAAAAGCAGGTAGTCACTTACAAAGTTCAAATCAGTTATAAAGCATAACACAACGGAAATATGTCAGTGTGAATGTAACTTGAGCATGACGTGCTCTATTAAATAATGGCCTGGTTTTGGTTATTAGAGCCTTTAGTCTGCTAAATGGTGCATGTAAGGCAGAGGACCAGATTAATTCTAGACCCAGGAGACTGGAAGGCTGAACCAAGCTGATCTAATGAACAGCCAATAAACACAGACAATCACAATGTCATTTTAATAGGATGTCTGGGAAAATGGATAGTTTTTTTCCTTAAATATCTGTTTACAGCTCATCAACAGGAACACAACATCAGTTTTATTTTTCGTTTCATGTACCAAAGTTGAGAGTGCATGCTTTAAAAAAGATGCTCTACCAATAAATTCATAACATAACACAATGCTGTATGTCATTAAAAAGAAAAGTAATAAGGTTTGGGAATAATGCAAACAACTTGATTTTTCCTGACCATTACTTAAGAACTCAAAATGTGAGGCGTATTAGAGTTAATGAAAACTACCCTACATGAAATAATGACACAACATAAGGGCTTTGTGCCTTTTTTACCAAGCATAGTAGAAGCAGAAAATACATGCCATCCCTTGACTGATCTCTCATCACAATATTTTGATTACTATTAATAGTCACATGCCTCAATAATTTTGAGAGCTGTGGCACATCAGTCCTGCTCCCACTGTGTTTGGTGGCAGAACTAAGCCTCCCATAGATTTCAGTACCTGCAAATTGTAGCCTTAAATGGTGAACATAGAAACAAGGATATGTGCTTGTTAATTGAGCTATTACTACAGTGGCAAAGTCCCTTGGTCCTTAGACAAATAAATTCTTTATCCCCATTAATTGTAATTAGTGCTCCATGAGAAACTAAGTTTTGGTATTCTATATTTATAAATCAAGGATTTCAATTTTTAGGAAGGAAGAAGGGGATGCTTTTTGTAAGCAATATTCCTGCACTCACCTCTGCAGTGGAAGTTGCAGCTAAGCCTTTCAGCCTGCAGCTTGCAGCTGGAAAGGGGTGCTTGGTGGAGGTGAAAATCTCTGCTAGCAGATCCGAAAAGGTTTATTGTCTCAGCATTTATTATTTTACATTTTCATCTGATGTTGGTGTTGTGTTTTATACATTTTGTCCTTAGCAGCAGTAGTCCACACCTGCTTTCAATGCTCTGCTGACTTCCTTTCTCATCCTCTTGGTACTTTTTCAGACCTGCAGCTCCCACTTGTCACCCCAGACTGTTCTGGCCAGCCTGGACTGTCAAGGGCCAGCGCCCCAAGAAATGTGTCCCAGGGCAGCGTAATCACTGGGCAGGCACGTGCCTCCCATGTGCAGCACTGGTGGAAGCAGAGCACGAGCACACAGCTGTAAGTTAATGATAACCCACCCTCAGAAACTGCCAGTGCTTCAGCATGCAGTTATTTGGGAGTCAAGGATGCAGAATGCAGCAAAAGAGAAGACCACAGCAGATGGAGCACTTGGATGTATTGCATCTCATACTTGCATTATATTTGTTTCTGTATTAGCCAAGTTTGCACGTTTTGAGTATAAACGTCTAAGTCTTTATGTTGGGGCAGTGAAGCACTTAGACAGATAAATACAGACCCAGAGACACCCCTGAACCTTTAGGTCTCATGGTGGCTGAGCTGTTTCCTGCTCCATTGTTGTAATGCTAGGCAGATCACCACACTCCATCCCTGCCTTGCCCCTACCACAGACACACATAGTAGTCATTTGCACAGAGGTCCTCCCTTAAGTGAAGAACCAAGAAGTTCTTGATAATTTGTCTGTTATCAAGTGCTGTTTCCTCCATCACAGTATATCACAAATTTTATGTTCTGAGGACACTTTCTGCAGAGTGGAGAAAAAGTTCTCTGTAAAATAGATGTTGTTAGACTTACTTAACAGGTAGCAAAATTGAGGTCTGGAAAGGCCACATATTACCAAAAATTACACAGAAATGGAAGGAGAGCCCCTTGTCTTTTACCAGTAATCATTCTTAGAGATCCACAATTTCTATCATCATCTTCCCATTGAATTTTCTATGAGGTAAATTGATACTCAAGAGATTTTTAACGGACTGATTAATAACACCATTGTGAATATGCACAAGTATAGCTCAGATTTCCCCAAGTAATGAGCTTTTAAATAATAGGTTTTTTTCTTGGGTTTGCTTTTTTTCTGTTCTGCTTCTATGGCTGACTCTTTTTGTGTGTACTATGGCAGCTGTAGGCCAGTTTTAGAGAGCTGTGTCACTTCTTAAACAAAGCTAGCTTGCAGAATTCTTAGATTTAACTGATTTATTATGGGTTATTTCTAGGTATCCTAGTCTTTCATAATATTTGGAATGATTGTATATGGCTTTCATTAGGGGAAGTATGCAGCACCACATGTTTCTGTCCCTTTATTACAGAAGAAAGTGCTAACAATAGTGCAGCTTTTCCGTAGGGTTGGGTGGGGGTGTTTTTCTGAATTCACTGCAAATCAGTGTTAAATAGGGTACCTTGGCTATGCATTTCTGTTATTTAAGATGCTTGGATTTCTTTAATGTTTAATTTAATCTTGATCTAATCTTTCACTCTGAATGTCCTAGATTTCTAACACTCACATTATTCCCACAATGCATTTACCCATATGTACTCTCAAACATTACTCCCTCCAAATATAGTTGCTTCCTGTGTTTGGTAATTAAGAGTTAAAAATGCTGAAAGCAATAATATGACGATGCAAAGCTTTGTTTACTTGGTTTAATCTACTGTGCTGCTTAACTTGGGGGAAAAGAGGCTAATTTACTATTTCCGCTAATTTCACTATTTTTTATAGCTCATTTGCAGAAGAACTGCATTAATGCTACATATTATTACATTCCAGGAATCAAGTATCAACTTTGTCAGACCACAAGGACGTCCTTAAAGCTCAAGACCTTTCTGTCATTATCAAAGCATATGTGCTTGTGACATCCTTAACACCCCTGCGGGCATTCGTTCATTCAACCACCACTGTCTGGCATCCACCCAAGAAGAAGCATTTTACCATAAAGGTAAAACATTTCATTTCCTCAGTTTTCCATCTTTCAGGCAAAGTACATAGACAGAAAACTGGAGAATATCTTCCTTCTCTTTTACCCCTTACTTATTAGCAGTCCACAGCCTACAGTGAATATTCTCCTAATGTACAGTTTTCATTTCTCAGAACAAGCAGGGTTTGCTTCATGAAGCAGGAAAGCCTTGCCCTGTGCACTGGAGGCCTGGGATTTGCATGTCTCCAAGCCCATTTTTATTGGTGACATTTGACAGCAATTGCAAGGTCAGAGTTTTCTCTAAAGTGTGAGTGCTGCCATGCAGTAGCAACTTTTGCTGGGATATTGATAGTGTTGTGAAAAAGGAAAGTAAATATTTAAAACAGCTTATTTAGATTTCCTTTTTAGGTACACTAAAGCAGACTAGAGGAGGGTCAGGGCACTTCTAAATAAGGGGAAGGAAGTATACCATGGATAGAGTGGGCCCCCCATGGTCTCAATTTTTTGAAGAAGGATGTTTCATATGTGCCTTAGATTAATTCTGGACATCTCCAAGTGCCTGGAGATACCCCTCTCTCCACATCTTTCTTGCTCAGCAGTCCCATGGATTTGCAAATATGCCTTGCCATTCCTTTCTTCTCCTAGCAGGTGACTGTGCTTGCAATACATCAGCTCTTTGTGAAGAAGCTACAGTTGTGCCTCTGCTTCTTCCCTTTTGAAGAATTAAGGTCACAATGTGACAGTGGTTTCTTGAGGTCACAGCTCAGCTCCTGCAGGAGCTGTTAGAGGATGGGTGCACTTTGCCCATGTAACCTTCTCGGGGTAGGAGCAGGTCTCGGCTTTGGATCAGTCTGAGAGTTGTGGTGTCACTGTCAGGACTGTAGATGATGTCAGCTATTTGGTACGTTCTACAATTTTAGCCCTCACCAAGTGCAGTGCCTAGTTTAAGCTCATTATCTAATTCTAGTCATTGGAGAAACAGACACCTCTAGAGAACAAATCATGCCACCTAATTTAGACACCAGTTTTGGAATAAGTTTCCTGGTAAAAGTGTTTGCTTCCTTCTATGGGCTATGACTTTCTTAGAGAACATGTCAAATTCTGGATTGCCAAAATTAGGTGAGCTGAATCTACTTCTCCCTTCCCCCCACATAAGCTATGGAAGCCCATGAAGATATATTACTTTGCTATGTATTTTTCTCCATTTTCATTTATGAAGAGTGATGGTCACTCACTTTCAAACCCTGGGATACAGTTTTTGTTTATGTTTATTAAAATAACACAATATCCAGCAGCATCGATGTTGCAGCTGAAGTAGGGACTACTTTAAAGGCTAGTAGTCATTAGTAATTTTGATATGGCTCTGTAAAACAATTCCCACTGAGGGAAGTCTGCTGAACAGGGTGCCAGCCACCATTTACAGAGCACTTTGGCAGCTGAAGAAGCAATAAAAATGATAGATGGAAGCAGCAGCACATCTACAGTGGTTCCAGTCTGTTTACTGTTGTTGTGGTGTTATGCCTTCCATAGCTTTAGACAAACTCATCAAAATAGTGAAAAAGACACAAAAGATAGGCACGTTTTGTGAAAGAAAGCACATTTGTAGTGATGTAGATTGAAATGCAAATTAAGAAAATGATGAAAAATGGTGTGTGTAAGGCTGCCTCTCAGCACAGTGTGCCCTGTAAAGAATATGGAAGGGGGCAGGGAGCTTCCAGGAGAAGTGAGACACTGGGAATTCATAGAGTGGCTAGAAAGCGCTGCTAGGAAAATCATATAGAGGGTCTGTGCTTGATGCAGAGGCAACAGGCAGGTCACCCATCAGAAAATACTTGGGAGAAGGTGTGAATTCAACCACTGATATCCTTTGTTAAGAGATTTTTTTCAAGTTTCTTAAAAACTTCATGTAGCCCTCCATCAGTTGCCAGTGAGACATCCAAGGCCAGGAGAGTCATCTCTCCCAAAGTAGCCAGTAGAGCTATACATGCTTGTACCAGCCAAGGAGCCTAGTCCAGAAAGCTCCTAAGCTTTAAGTTTCTGCCAGCTCTATTGTGCAGGATGGAAATCGTCACGTTTTGAAGCTTCAACCGGTCAATAGTCTATACAGAGAATCTCCAAGACCTGTTTTTCCACTGATTGCCAGAATGCCCACTGGGGACTCAACATGCCTAGAGGGGAGATTTTGGTCTGGAAAAATTTGCCAGTGTTTTTCCCCAAGAGCAGGTGACTGAGTTTTATTTTTTATTTTTTTTTTATGAAGCGATGAGAATCATTTTGATTATCTTCTTTCAGTAATGTTATACCATAATTTAGAGACCTCCTCAGTGAGTACAGACCTCCGGTCAAGACATTTTTTCTCATACCAGTATAATTACAACATTTTTAATGAGAAATTCATCCACATTTGTGGTCAACTTAGTTTTGCTATCACAAATTCAGTATGTTAAGTACATTTAAAATTTGATCTCCCATGTACAACAATAACAATGCCTTATTAAAAAAGTGGAGATGGGGTAGATATATGATATCAATGATTAAGAGAAATTGTGTAAAGAAAAAACAGGAGTTTCATTAATTAAATAATACTGCATTCCTCACTGCCTTTTTGTTAGTAAACTATTGTAAATGAGTTTTGCAATGCATATTTGCTTTTTATAGTCATAGTGGCATGGCTTCAGAATCATTCCTTGAATATTGGTCAAATGGCAGTTCAGGAAGAGTTCAAGTGTGTTTTGCTCACCAGCTGCCAGGTTTTCTCTGGATTATACATATTTTAGTATTTCATTTCAGAAAGCAAAAGAAGGTAAATCCTGAGCTGGCATGAGGATTTTGTGTGCAGTCAAGGGGTAAAAAAGTGCGACTCCAGATTTGGGCCCAGCATGGGAAGATGCAAGAGATGCAGGGGAGAGAATGGCTTTCTGCCACACAGATGTTTAGATATGAGGCTTGTTTAATAGCCCTATTTCTTTGAGGAGGGCTGGAAACTGCTTATTTAGTCCATCTGTGTGTGCAAAAGTTATTAATAAAATAGAAGCTTTCTATTTTGCATATTGTAGCAATTAAGGGAAGGGTCTCTGGCAATGTATGCAATAATTCCTTTTGTGTAAATCGACATTATGCATGTGCATTGAGAAGAATGCTGACCCCTGAATAATTTTCTGTTTTATAGAAACCAGTGTGCAAACCAGTAATTTATGATTAATTATTTCAAGGCTTAACACACTGTGAACTGCTTCCTTTGCCCTGCCATTAACCTTTCCCAACCTGATCCCAGTTCTTTATGAAGGGATACACTTTTGTAGACAGAAGTGCCACATCCTGCATCATCAGGGGAGGCTCTTCTGTGCTGTCAGCAACTTCCCGTGGCCCCTGCTGTGGCTCATCATCCTTTTGCTCATCCAAAATAGACAGGTGCCTCCTGGACTTGAATTCCTTGACTGGTGTTCTTGTGTAACCCTTGATGCTCAGATGAAACTCTGTTCTTAAGTGATTTTCCAGTTGTGAAGTGAAGTACTTATAATATATTAAAGCAGTTTGCTGTTAAGCTTGCTGTGGTGTGAGTCACTAAAAATGTCGCTGAAACTCTGCCTGTGTATTAAGCATTTGGAAACTTGAGTAAAGGAATTTTTATTTTTTTTTCTACTTAACATACATGCAAATAAATCTGGACCCTCACCTATACAGGAAATCCATATTTTAATATGACGTGGCGGTCTGGTTTATAGCCGAGCCTGGTGGAAACTAGGTTGCAGTATTGCCCTCAAGTGGCCAGTTTTGGTACCACTTGAAGTATTAGCCACACGTATTTAAAGTGAGATGGAATGCAAACGTACATACAGATACAGAGCAAAGTGTTGCAAACAGCAGAAAGGCTTGGGATTTTTTTCCTTTGTTTTACGTTTACTTGGTTTGTTTTTGTTTTTGTTTTTAATTTAATATTGTTGCCCTGACACTTACAGGACAAAAAAACACAAAAGAAAAATTACCATCAATTCTTAATCAATTAGATTGCAGGGTTATTTGGGACTAAAATTATATTTGTTCATTAGGTTCTGTTAGAATGCTGTAATGCTCTTCTTTCTGTGAGAATGAGCATAATATAAATGCCATCTCTGTTTTCTTTCCTTGTGGTATCTAGAGCCCTATAATTTCTTTTTTCACTGATATAAGAACAGAACTTCTAGGCTCGGGGAGATCAAAGACATGCTTAGTGTGACACTCATTTGTGGCAGCAACCAGGCAAGAGAGCATCATGAAACTGTGCAACAGGACAAACATAAAGCAGTAGTGGTCCTGTTGCGGGTTCGGTTTGTAACCGGGCGGAAACACCAATTTAGTGTAGTGATTTGGTCCAAAATACT
>NW_008240033.1:2074859-2164442 GCF_000691975.1 Corvus brachyrhynchos | reverse complement strand
AGTTTGCCTATTCTTAAATGTGGATCACAGAGGTGATCACAACTTTAAGTGGCTTAGAGAATTGTCCATATCCAAACTGGCCAGCTGATAGGTTCTATCAGTTCCCAGAGGAAACTGTAAGCACCCCTTAGCAAGGACGTCCCTTCCGGGACTATGCTTGCTAACCTATGAAAGGTCCCTAGGCAGGCTGTATCTATTTCTGGTAACCTGCAGGGTTAGAAACACAAAACTGGGAGTGGAATATATGTCTTGATGTTTAATAAGCTCCAGTGGGCTTTTATGCATGAAATTGTCTCATAGATTTTTAAATTCATGAGTGCTTTTGGTCTTACCAATGTCTTTTGTAGGTTATACTATACAGAGGGTCCAGTCGGGACGGCCGGACGTAGGTTTGGTCAGATGGAGGCGAGAGATCTCTATAGGCAGGTCTTGGGACACAGTCGGTTTATTTTTCAAAAGTGGCTTTCATTTCGATGTTGCCTGTAGTTTTCATATTCCCAAAATCTTTTGTCAGGCAATCATATTTCCAAGGCTTTCCTGTTTCATCTTCCCCAACAGTCTTTGAGCAATGATACTATACAGATTACTTACTTGTTGCTTGAGAGTATTCGTTTGCTTTAAAACCTCAGCAAAATCAAATATAGCTTGATTTCATATCCTTAATTATTATCTTAAAAGGAAGAATAAGAAATCCTTCCTTATTTGTCTTCTTCATCTATGTCAACCTGTCATGCAGTGCACAAATAAAATCCTTTCTGAAGTTCTTTTCTGCTTTTCTCATTCTGAACATCCTTATTTAGCTAAGCAAGAGTTCAGACTGATTGTTCTCTACAACATGTGAATATGCCATAGGTTTTATACAATTACTCTGGCCCTTAGCTCTCTGTTTTTTTTCTAGTTCATTGGTGCTCTTGCTTAGGCTGTTCAATCCAGTCAGCTCTGTAAGCATGCCCTTCTGTGGCTTCCAGCTTTCCTAGACCTGCCTCCCATTATCCTGATTCTTCTCATCTTTCCTTTTTTTGATTTCCGGCTTCCCTTAGTCAAACTGATACATTTTTGTTTCTCACAGCAACCTGGGAAATGCTGTTAGTAAATCACCTTTAATTTCCCACTAAGAAGTCAGTGCTGAGTTGGGAAACCACTCTTAGTTCAGTCTCTTCAAAAGGCCTAATTTTGTGGTTGCTGAAGCTGGTGAGTGGCTTTTTGCTTTTGGACTTAGTCTTAAGAGCAAGGAGCTTTACAGGAAAGAAAAGGCCTACTCAGATGGCTTTTTCTCCTCCGTGTAATTAAGTTATGAAAGTGTTAAGGGACAAGATGTTGGGGTGTTTTGTGAACAACTCTTTTTCTGAACAATTTAATTTCATCTTTTTAAAAATCTTATGTAATGAAAAATATATACAGAAGTGGGACATTTACTGTAAAAAAAAGTTGAGTACTAATGTAATTTCCCCTTTCATCTAGTGCTATGTTAGATCTGCAGAGAAAGGGCACATCATAACACTAAATCAGGAGTGGAATAAACAGATCTACCTGAAGCTAATGCAATAAACTTATGATAAACTGCTGAACTGTTTTCTCTGTGTTTTATTCTGGAACTAATGTTACATGATTCATGGCTACATTTTTCTCCCATTACATGGCCTTTGACTATTTCTATATACTCCAATCAGTAGAAAGGTCCACCTGTGCTAGCAGAAAATATGGAAAATAGATTCCTTGCTAAGTATGTTTCCTCCTGGCCTTATGTGTGGAATTAGTTTTTATTCTTGCAGACATGTTAGCTCTTTAGATACTTCCATACATATAATCAAAGAAATTCTTGGTTTTGTGTAAAACATATTTTTGTACCTAAAAACAACTACTTATGCCCAAAAGTATTTGGACCTGGTGAAGAAATTTCTCCAAAGACATCCAGTAAGAAGAATGAATGTACAAAAGTGAACTGAGAGAATAGAGCCTATGCTGAAAGTTTTTAAAGATTGATTGAATTTATTCAAGCTATTTTCAAGAAGAGGCAATTACTGTTAGTCTTTGAGACCCTGCAGATCCAGATGATCAGAAGGAGTGCAACAGCTCCAGTGCATAGCAGAACAATCTGGAGAGGATGCCCTTTGCTACTTCAAAAAGGGTAATTTCTTGAAACCAAAGGTCATGCTTTCATTCCTCAGCCATAAACCTTACTTTCAACTCTTATCCTGATAACTTTGTCATTTTGAAGGCTACTACTGGGAACGAGTATCGTCTTTCAAAATCGATTCATACAAAACTGTAAAGTAGGATGTTCTAAATCCCAAAATGTAAGCTTCAAAATTGCACTGAATTACTCAGTAGCCTCAGTGGTCTCTTTTCTTCTACCTCCTTGCTTCTGAGGTAGATTCAGAGCTCATCTATGCCTCTGAAGGAGTTACTGTTACAGGAAAAAACGTAGGAGTTCACCTTGTTTAACCAAACCCAGAAGTGTCTAACTGATGATATACAATCAACTGGCAATGGGTAATTATAATATACCTTCTATCAATTTCAGTAACAGAAGTGATAAATCATGATACCAGACACTTGAAACACTTAAATGAACATTGCACATTTCTAAACATCCTTCTATAAATACCCTCTGAAACTCTAGTGACATCTGCTTATTCACCCATGTTTATCCAGCCTCTATCTCAAAGGCAACACAGGTTACAAACACAGTCCTGCTCTTCTTCCATGCACCTCTACTTGGAGAAGTGGGGGCCCCTGCTCTGTGTGTGCCTGTTTCACACATACCCATACAGGACCTGTGTCCATCCTTACATCCCAGTATTCCCTGAAATCTAGGCAGGAGCTGTGGTGCCAGCAGGCTGACTTGTGGCAGTGCCTGACCAGGTTTTGGCTGCTGCTTTCTCCACCCAAAGTCTCTCCCCTGCTGCTTTTCTATTATTTCCCAAGCTGACTACTTCTTTGTTTCAAAAGTCACTTTGCAATTTCCTGGTTACTGTTTAACCTTGCTGATGGTTGCATTCCTCTTTATCAGGGTAAGTTTGGTCAAACATCATCCCAGACAGTTCTGCATATTCCAGGCACACAGGGGGTGTTGTCTGTGGGCAGGCTGTATGAGCATTCCAGTGATAGATCTCCTACCTGTCTTCAGTGTCTCACTTAGATTCCCCAGGTGAACCAAACAATTTTAGATCGCAATTAATGTCACTGTTTTGAGACATCTACTTTAGGATAGCATAAATTATGCTCTGTCAAGCATCTGTGCTCTGCAGTGTGGTGTAAAGGGAACCTAGATGTTTAACTTGTACATAGACATAAGCCATGATGTCTTGTGGTGTGGGATTCCTCTACAATATTGGCACCCGAGTGAATAGTCTTCATGAGAGCTGTGTCTCTGAACATCTGTTACAATCAACAGAGAGCTAATCAGTGCAGTCAGTGAAGGAATGTGTTCTAAGTTAGCATTTATTGCCATTCCCAAAGTTAGCTAAGGAAAATCTTTCTTGTTTGTTTCATCAGGAGGCAAGATTTTCTCGGATTGAGCTAAAGGCAGTCTCAGAAAGATCACTACATTTTGATTTTATACTCTTTCCCAGGGCAATCCTCAGCTGACCACTCAGCTAGCTGCCCCAGGCTGCCCCAGCAGCTCTTCTGAGAAATTAATTTGCAGAAAAATTGCCCAAGGAAAATCCTGAGGGAATTACTACAGTCATCATAACATCCAGCCCTGTGAGTGCCACACTCTTCCACTCTTCTTCAGGCTCCATGACTCTGTGCATGAAGTCTGAAAATCAGAATTCCTTTGTCAATTAAATTGCATTTTTTCTATGTGTCAGACCTTTACGTGATGACTCAGTGTATTTTTGAGGAGCCAGAGGGATCCATGTCATTGAGATTATAAAGCTAATTTTAATGACTGCAGATTTTAAAAACTGGATGTCAAAATGGGTGAAGAAAAAGCATCATAAAAGTAATATTGACTTGGCCTTTTTTTCCCAGTGGCTTTTCCTAAAGCAAAGAGAAGTTATTGGGGAGTGAAAGGTCAATGAGTTTAAATTAATTGAAAGAGTATTTCTTGTTCATTCTGCCTTTACAGAAAATGTGTGCTTGATCCATGTAACCTGACTGCATTTGCACACTTCTCTAAGGCATTACATAAATATTTGGAACATACCTCCAACTGTATGAGTCCAGCATTTGGATGAACACCTTCATGCTTCTGAGAAGCCTTGCAATTCTCTGTATAATGGCATCATTGTATAAAATATATGTACATGGCTGCATTAAGTCTTACAGCCTACTAAAATTTAATCCCTATTCCTCTGCTTAAAAAATCACCAGCTAGAGGTCAGCTTTCTCCCAGAATAGATTCCTGTAACTGCCAGCAGTAGTTCCTACTCTGTCCTCTTTAAATTGTTCAATGCTTCTGTTAATCGCACTCAATCAATGGTGAGGTTGCATTTTGCTGGACAGACAGTTTGTTTCCTCTGAAGGTGAGAGGATCAGCATCAGTGGTGGTCACTTGAAGAAACCTTCATCTCTTTAGTATCTTGCAGTTGAACACAGATATCTGTATACTTTTATTCACTCAGAAGAACCTGAGGTTTCTGGAGATTTTCACACTTTATCACCCTTAATCCATACAGTTTAAATTTTTCCTATCTGTTGCTGTAAATCCTGTGGAATCTGTTGGAGTCAAACCTAACCTGAACTTCTTTAAATAGGATTTTTTTTTATGAATTGAAATTTAAGCTGAAGTACTCATCTCATCTCCATTGGTCCTGAACCAGCCTGACTAAATATTTATTTTCAGCTATTGGCTTAGAATAAACATTGGTCTAAAACCTGATATCCTCCAATGAGAACCTGTTGAGCAATGTTTCTTTTCTAGGCTGGCTAAGGAGAGCTGTAACTAAAATGCAGTTTCTTGGAGATGCCAGTATTATTTTAATGCCTGTTCTGATGGCAGCAGTTGACTAGTATAGCCAACAGCATGCTCTGAGTACCAGTAGGGCAAACCAGCCTGTCTTTCATCAATTGTTACTAGAAATGTATGCATTATGTATCCTTTGTATTAAAGTGCTTGGGAATTGATTGATGGTGAGGGAGAAGATGAGCTAATGGTGCTCTTGCTTTTCCTCCCAGTAATCCCCATCTCTCCTTATAAAACTCTTCAACTCCTTATGTTCCCTGTGCAGCAAAATAGCACATCTCCTCGCTTAGTCCTTCAATATGCACTGGAGATTTAGGAAGTTAGAGAAAAGGTGCAAGCCAGAGTAGCAGAAACGGAAGTTGTGTACTAAATCTGGCAGAGGTGCTGGTAATAATTGCAGTAGAAAAATTCCCAGAAATAATGAGAAAATTTTCCTTTCTTAATGTTAATGCAAAATGTGTTCTACATGTACTGTACCTGCTTTATTTCCAAAGATAGCATTTTTTTGCCATGTAAAAGTGTCTCTTTGGTGATACAGTGCTACTAAATTATCTAACAGTTTTGCATGGTTCAGACCTTAACTGGGTTCTGTGCTGTATGATAACTCTAATGGAAATATGGTTCAAAGGCAGCCCTTTCTTAGTACAAGGGACTCATATTACAAAACCTGCCTACGTTCCACTCTTCACTGGGTCTCTGTATTGCTCCAGTTGTTTCACTGAATCTCTGTCTGAAGTGACGATGGGGTGAATTTGCGTGAGCGATGAAAGCACTTGAGGACAGTGTTGTGCAGGCCAGTAAATATGCCGCTGGGAGGATTCACGAGTCTGAAAGCCACAGAATATGCAGAGTTCGGTAAAAACACAGGCTGTGGCTGATCATTTTTCCAACATCTTTCTTTTTTATTCTATTTAAAGCTTGTTGACCAGGGTAAGGAATTGTAGTCAAGGTCAAGTGGGATAGCCCTTGGCACAGTATGTTAAGAAAAGAGAGTGTGCTATTACCCACTGATGAAAATAGAAGCATTTGTGAGTTTGTTTGCCTAGAACCAGTGACAGCAAAAGGCTTTATCAAAGTAAGCTTAGATTCTGAGCAATATTTTTTAAAACTGTTAATACAGATTTTGGTTTCGATATACTTATTTGTAAATAAAAAGTCGTTCTCTATTAGTATGCTGTCTGAAGCTTTTCATTCCACTTTATTGTACAAATGAATAAGAACTGAAGTTGATATTCCAAAGCAATTTTTATTTCTACCAGCCTTTTAATTTATGATTTTAAGCACTGATTTACTGTAAATGCTCAAAAATAAATGTATTCTCTTTCACAGCTACAAAAGTTTTTTGAGATATTCTTCAGAAACAGTTCTCCCCAACAAGCCTTCAACAACATGAAGGAGGCTATAAACAAACTTCTACTTATAACTGAGGTCTTCAGCAAATCATCCGCCTCAGGACCAAGTTCTTTCAATCAGTAAGTGACTTGCAGTAGTCATTGTAATGCTAGTGTCAAGACAGCTCCTTAAAACAGAATAAAAATTGTAGAGGATACAAGATTCTTAAAATAAAAAATTCCCATCTATTTCACACTTCTTTATAAAGTAAGGACATACTGCATTTAAGGAGTACAACTCTTCAATATCCACAGGGTTTCTGGTTTGTGAAAAGGTTTTGATGAATACTTAGGACCAGATGCTAATTCCTAATGAAGTGTTTCAGGCAGCACAAATGAACAGAAATCACTCACGATTGGGCTAGTCCTAACATATATAAAGCTGTATTTCCTTTCAGTGAGTATTCTGTCATATGTCAAATATTTAATGCTAGAGTAGCCCAGATTGTTCAGAGCTGGTTCTGGTAGGCAATCTGAACAAGAGACACTGTAAAACTCTTTATGAAATGTACATTATGAAATATACCTAGGCACCAACAGTCACATTTCTGTGTGTAATCACTTCTATTAATGTTATAGTTCTTACACATAAATCAACCTTTATCATGTAATATTTTTACTAAATAAAATTAATATTTGTTCTATATATGTTATGCCCCATCCCTGACATTTTTATGATAAGTACTAAATAAGTTACTATTTATTACATTTATGTGTTTTATAAAGCTATTTTGAGAACCAGGTGTTTTAGTAGCAGTAATGTAAAGCTCATTATTTGACTTACACAAGTTGGGAATAAAGCTTATATTGTGAGTGGAGAGGGTAGCAAGGAGGGGAGGAGTGTAATGGGGATGAAGCTATTTTGACAGTGGTCCAAACGCTCTTTTTTACCAATGAAATGGAGTCTCTTGTTTGTGTAACACAAGGCTTGCTTATAACTCCTGACTCGTGCCTCCAAACATACCCATAGCTGCAACAGAGCTCTTTGGCTTCAGTGAGTCTGGAGCCTTTCACCATCTCTTGCCCTCCAAATGTCTTCAAAGCTTTTGCCAGGCCTCATTCATTCTCTTCAAAAGGCATTTCTTCCTTCAGCATAATTCACCTCCCTCTCTGTCAAGCATTAAAAACACGTTTATATAGCACTATTTTCATCACCTCACAATCTGACTCCTTCCATGTTTAATGCTGCTGGCTCTTCCTAGAAATTTATTTAGTCTGTATCACATGTTGTCTCTTGGCCTGTGTGTGTATGTTTTCTTGCATGTGTTCTCTGGACCTGTGTGTGTATGGAATTTTACTGTATACAGGGACGTGGTTCAGTGGTGGACTTGGCAGTGCTAGGTTTATGATTGGGCACAATGATCTTAAGGGTCTTTTCCAACCTAAATTATTCTATGATTCTATATTTCACAACAGTACCTAACCTCACTGAAACTGATTCCTTTTATATTGTGTTTCAGATGCAGCCAGTGTTTTCAAATGCTAACCTTTGACATTGGATTTGGCATGTCCATACACCCAGTAGTTCTTAAGGTGAGAAAATTGCACAAATTATTGCTTGAGTCAAAAAAATTACACCAAGAAGAACACAGCAGGAAACTCTCTTTGATAGGTACCCTCAAATCTCTAAGTGTACCAATACTCTAATATTAATTTTGCCTGATTGTGGAGATTTGCTGTAAAAGAAACCCGTTTTTAAGAGTCTGAGTTACTGTGATGAAGTTCACCACACCATTAAAGTGTGCAAACTTTTCAGTTTATATTAAAAGGCTAGCTATTACCTCAAATGAATATCAGTGGAACAAAATCCATAGGAAGCATTGCATGAAAGTGGAGTTAGGTTTTAAATGTGGCAGAACAAAGATGAAGGGAGGAAGTTAAGAAACCGCAATTGGCTTTAAATACAAATTAAAGTTCTCCATAAATTGGATTGTACTTCTTCATTTCATTATCTGCTTTGACCTCCACTGTGCTGCCTTCTTCCTGGATGATCCACAAGGCCCTTAAAACCATGGAAATGGGAGCTGTGCCAGTTTTTGTACCACTCCTGCCTCAGAACAGTCTGTCCTGAAACAAATATTGTACTGCTTTCCAGCTGTTCTCATTACCTCATGTGCATGCATATAAATAGGTATATAAAACGTTTCTTCATATTTATGATATACAAATATTAACAATAATTAGCTAATATATCCCCACTTAAAATCTGTTCAAGTTTCTAGTAACAACAGTGCAGTCAATCTCTCCATCTTTCAGAATAAAAATCCTTTAAACATAGGAAAAATGCACGTATGAAAGGAAGTTTGCACAATTGAAAAAGTCCATGAAGACCATATCCTTAATTAGTCTGAGAAGACTTATTTAGCTACTATAAGAAATGTGGTATGTCATAACAATTCAATAATTGTACATCAGACTGTAAAAAAATTATCTCAGAAGTGCTTAAAAAGCTAAACATAAAACAAAATGTTTACCTGCCTGTATAGAAGTTTCAACCATTATCCATTATCCATAAATTTACAGTATGAAAAAATAAATGGCTCTAAAAAATAGCAGTTGATAATTAATGCAACATTGAATTTGAATATTATCACTTGGAAACTGTAGCATGCACACAACCTATTCATGTTGATGCTATATTTGTGTTTATGTTAAAATAATGATTTAGTCAAATTTTATAGCCATGAATTTGTTCATTGTGTTTATATATTGTAAAACTTACACATTCATCTGTAGTAACAGATGTTCTGTATTAACTCTAAACACATGAGTTTTGCAAGAGCTGTATTAACATAGACTGTGGCATAATATTTTTTTAATCAAATTTCAAATCAAGCATGGAAAAAAAAGCTTTCACTTGTGTCTGCAATACTGCACTCTGTCCACTGGAGGACAGCAAACATTGTGGTATGGACTTGTGACAGAAAATGTGGCACAGCATTTGTTGTTTTATAATCCTGTCAGTTTGTGTTATTATTACCTTTTTTAAAGTTCCAGTTTAGTATTTATTGCTATGAGAAGACTGGAATTCTTCTGTAGTTATTCAAACTATACATTCTTATATTATTTTCCAACAGGTGCATGAACACTTTGACTTTCAAGATGAGAATGAATTGACTATTCAGGACCAAATTTCGAAAGAACTTCTTTTGGAAGATACATTTAAATTTCTCTTATCTAATGAATCCTCAACATCCAGTTTTATAGAAGCTCTGCAAAAAATATATGGATCATCTGTGAGCAAGGTAGTTCATTCCAACCTTTTCTTATTATTAACTATTTGAAAATACTTAATTTTAAATTGTATGCTTCTGAAATTCTTGGTGCCAACTTATAGAATGAAGGATTTATTTAAAAACAATCTTTTATTGTATGCTGGGGAATAAAACTGTAATTATATTAAACAATTGAATATTCTTTTGTAAAAATTCCTCTCTCAAATTATTTCATTTTCCAAAATACTTGAAAGACATATTTAAAGTTTTAACGAAGTAATTTTCCCACTGTTCTTTAAATGGTCTTTTCTTGATATACAGATCTGAGTGTTTTCACAATTTCATCCAGAATTGATTAACTTGTGCATGGAGATCCATGAGCATCAAAATTAAATTTTGGTTCTTACAACTTTGTGTCTTATTCTCAATGCAAGATCCAGTTCCAATATTCTTTTTGCATTTATAGAATCTGTATAAATTTTGCTTCACTAGTGAAAACCATTTCTGACAAGCTGAGATCTCATTTAGCAGTATTTCTCTCAGTCCGGGCACTTTTAAGAACTCATTTCTGAGGAGTCCCCTTCTTGAAAGACTTGCAGGGACTAATTTATCCAGGTAACTTCTGCCTCTCGGACAGATGTGGCTAAAACAGAGTCATGGGTTCTAAATTTATGACAGGATGAAGTAGAAGCTGTAGACATACAGACATGTAGTGATATGATTACCCAGCCCGTGCTCCAGAGACCCGTAGTTTCTATGGGTTTGTCTCCACACAAAGCTAATGCATAGTGTGCTTTATTCTAGACTGAAAAACAGGATGAGCTGTCAAGGAGCTGGCTGGCTGAGGTAACAGCTAGTTGAGAGCTGCTGTAACTTGTTCCTATGATCAGTGAAGGGATTGGGGTCTACTGAAAGCACACTGCTTTCCATGTGATTTCACCAGAACATGCTGCTGTTTCCTTCACAGGATGGAACATACAACAGAGAAGAAGAGCAATGTTTCTCTTTAGAAGAGATAAATTCAATGATTACTTTCATAAAGGAGCTGAAGAATCTTGGACAATTTGAGCTGGTAAAATAAATAGGGTTTTGTTTCATTGCATATATATTTTATGTAACTCTTAACATTTCTCCTTCATTACCATTCTCTGCTGTCTCTGGCATACGTAATTAGGCTGGATGGGCAGGGAAGCAAGGAGATAGAGGTAACACTGATTTTATTTTGGTGGATCATTTGAGTTTATTTTAAAAGAGAGAAAGAAATACACCAGAGAATTTGAGATGAGTTTCCACTGAAAAGGACAGCTAAAGCAGAAACAGAGACATGAAAATAGAAGGAAAGGAAAAGAAGGAAAATAACATAAGTGACTAATGAGGTGGTAAGGAAATAGAATGATAACAAAGCAAAGCAGGAGTGAGTGGAAGGACTAGACAAAGTACAACACTGAGATCATGACCAGAGTGTAGAAATAGATTAAAAAGTGGCAAAAAAAAAAAAAAAGGCAGGTGGAATATGTTATGTTTCTTCATGCTTTGAATTCATTTTTGGAGAAGAACACAGATGGAGGAATAACAATCACTGTCTGTGAGTAGGCATAGTTAGTGAGGGAAATGGTGAGTGTTGGGAAGATAAAGGATCTGCAACTAAATCTGTTGTTCAGAAAGTCTGCATGATATCAGGATTTCTTTGAGACTCCCTGGATGAGTATTAGGGATGGAGACTGATGACACTTTCTGAAGAAGCATTGAGTCTAATACATCTGGAATTCACAGAGTTGTCTGAGTTGGAATTGGTCCAGAAGGATCATCAAGTCCAACTCTTGGCCAATACAGGGGTTGAACCTGTAACCTCAGCATTATTAGCTCCATGCTCTGACCAACTGAGCTAATCTCAGGGTCAAGTCAGGGGCAAAGGAGATCAACTTCCACATCAGTACTGGTAATCATGATTCACAAGGCTGGGCATGATACTCAGTTTGTAAGCATGTGGGAAAGCATTAATATATAACCAGCCCTATGCTGTACATACTGTCTTCTGATAATTTCTCATGTCTTTGCACTCTACAGATATCATACTGTGTTATCTCTAATCAGTGTCTCTCTTCTCAGCTTTTCCCTTCTTCTGCACCCAAGATCCAAATGTTGCTGCGTGACCTTTATCGAATGGTAGACCCAATGAGGCGTCTTAGTTCAGTCCTGACTGTGCATTGGTTGCTTTCCAGTTTACTTCAACAATTCCAGTTCATGAATAAAGAGGCACATACAAATCTTTTTGAGTGGTAAGATAACTCTTTATATATGTTGAGGGTAGTTTCTCAAATTATATAATTGCAATATGTCCAGTGAGCATCATAAAACTTAATCCTTCAGTAGATGTAGGTGGACTTGCAATGCTTGAGGTGAAGGTCTGTCATCCCATATGAAGCCCTGTCAGTCATTCTGCCATTGGAACTGTAGCTAGGTTTCTAAATAGAACAGGTTTTGCTTCTCTGTCTAATGTGAAGGACTCTGGATTAAAAATTAATTGGAACTACAGTAAATTTTTTTAAGAAAGATTTATTAGGTAGGTTTTTTTCTAAACAACTGTAAACTCTGAATTAGTAGCATTTCCCAGGGTTAAGACTGTCTTAATTTATGTACCAATTAAAAGCAAAACTGTAAAGAATATATAAAATTTCAGGTGAAGATTTTTCCAAAAGAATTAATAATTTTGGTTGGCTCCAAGTTTTCTGTCCAACAAATACAGGTCAGAGAGCATAATACTCTGAGAACCTCATTTTAACTGTTTGTGAAAATATGGGAAAAATGCTGCAATGTTAAGGGTAGATGCATTGAACTTTTGGCAAGAAGTTTTAACTTTCACAAAGAGAGGAAGAGGAAAGGAAGGACAGAACAAGGGAGGGAGGGAGGGAGAGGAAGTAAGGAAGCAAGCAAGGAAGGAAGGAAGGAAGGAGAAAACTTATAGTATACTGTATGTTTTCTATAAAATTTGTTAAAATGTGGTTTCTGTTTTCATTATCTCTTAGTTAATGATGTTTCATATATGTGTGCCATACTGACTACTGACATTTGTGATTTTACAAACAAGGACTTGGGAACAGGCACATTAGACAATGTGTATGCTCTATTCCACTGAGTCTCAAGATGAATGTGTAAATGATATTATTTTGTACATTTTTCTGGGAGAATGCTGTAGTCAGTGTATGAGGCATCTGTAAGATTTCTTAAGTTTTAATTTTGTTCCTCATTGAACTGGGCGTGGCTTTCAGCAAATCAATAATTATCTGTATCTTTGCTTTACTGTAAAGGGGAGCTTATACTTTATCACTGTACTAGGTAACTGTTTATTAGTGTTTTGAAAATACACAGTTCCATGAAAGTGCTAAGTTATTGTTGTTACTGCCGACCACTCTGATCCCTCCATGAGAAGTGATTCAAAGATGCAGCTGCTTGCATTCATATGTAAGCCCTTGCCCTTTTGCAGAAATATTTAGGTTTGCATATCAAAGCATACCAGCCTTTAGCAGCTTTCTGTTCTAATCTAAGCTGTGCCACTCACTCATTTTGAGCAAGGCCCTTGGCCTCTTCTTTTCCTTCAAGCTCAACATTATTGTATGTGTATAAATATGTGGAAGTACCATGACCTTTCTCCAGGGCATAGGCCAGTCTGCTTCTTTGCACTGTATTTTTCTGCAGTGGCTAAGCTAATAACACCATTCTCTTCATTCAGTGTATAGAAAACCATGTCCTTTGACATTGCTAAATCAGAATCTTCCGCTCCTTTAGCTACATGCATGTGATGGTGATGTATGTGTCAGATATGCATGTAATTATACTTAATTGCAAGGAAGAAAGAGCTTAGCTGTATTTACTCCCCAAATAACTCAAGTATGCATTCTCTTTGAGCTTTGATTAATCTTTTTTTTTCTCCCAGCTTTGATGAGTTTGTGTATCAGAACACTTTTCCTGAATTTCTTCAGTTAAGGCCAGGTTGTTCAGTCGATTTATTTAACAGTTTTTATTTCTCTGACTGTGGAAAACTGGTATTTCCATTTATCAAATCTAGTGATTGCATAACTGACTGTCCAAGCAGACAAGAAATTTATGGGAGAAATAGTGACTTTTGACTGAGGTCTTGTGCAGTTACTTTGTTCACTGATCATGACTCCGTAGGATGAAGACAGGATATAAAGATGTTTCCTAGTCTACGTATTTTAACTCATTTCATCTATATGACTAGTGTTGAAACCTTAAATGGTATTAGTGAACTCCCTGAATTCCTTCCACACAAGAAATAAGAAGAACTCTAGAAACTCATCTCAAACTATAATGAAACAATTACAGCCTAGGTGAAAATGACCACTTCAGATGTATGGGTATAAAATATTACACCTAACATGTACTCTGAAAAAAATTTTTGGCATTTTTTATGAACTTTTTTCAGCTCTATGAAGTTTATACTCATGATATGACTAGGACATACATAACCACTGTCTTCTAGATTAGGGGCTATGAAGTGTCATGGAAAGTATATTTGGCTATGTCAGACAGCATGGAAGAATCAGATTAGTGAGTAAAGCTAATGCTTCTGTATCTGTAAAAGATAGAAGCCTAAGCAGGTCTAAAAGCTGCAAATGTTTTTTGAAATCAACTGATGTATTTGGGAAAGTGGTTTTAGCTTCTCATATGCAAGCCCTTTTTTAGTTCAAACTAGAAGCATCAGCCCTCAGACTGAATCTGGGCTGAAAATACTTTTTTGGAATTTAACTTGGTCATGTCAATTACCTGGAAAGTCTGAGAAATTAACAGGTTTTGGACTATGGGACAGAAAAAAGCAATGACAAGGAAGACAAGGATAAGATCACTGGCCTGGAATGGGAGGAGTGAGAGACAGAAGGAAGGAGGAAAGGAGAGAGACAGTTGGGATTAAGTGCCAGGAAATTAATCCCACTCTTGAGTCTGAACTTTTTTATTTCACTTCTGAAGATCAGTGCAAGGTATTTCATTTAAGGAGCCAAATGCCCCCATGGAAACTCTGTGACTGAAGCCAAACACTCTACATACGAAATAGAGAGCTTATTTTGAAGAGAGACCTACATAACATCATCTAAAGAAAGAAAATTCATAACTCTACTGAATATTGAAATATGGTCTCAATGTTGAGTTTATGACCTGTTAAAAGTTGCACCATTCACAACTAACATATTCATCAGAGACACCAAAAGAGACTAGTTTTTTCATTTTTATGTTTTAGTTTACGAAATATTCTATTTCTACATGTCCTTAATCGCTTATGTCTTATTGCATAGACCATCAGAGCTATATTATTATTGCTGCTGTCAATCCTTTGCTTTTCTTGTTTGCTGAATCAGAGAGATTCCTAAAGGACAGGTTCATAGTCAATAGTTTGTGATGTACACATTGGGAATCTTTTGAAAGGTTCATTCACAAGCATGCACTCATCAAGGGTGCTGACATACAGCCATTAGTTTCATTAGAAACTGCAAACTGTGTAGGCAAAGTGCACATCTGTACTAGACACCTCCAAGATATTTAAGTAAGTAGGAGGCCACTCAAACAGATGGAGGTCCTTTCTTGAGGAAAGGGATGTGCAGAGTGCTCTGTATTAGGAAGAGCTTCATAACTGCATTGTTACCTCAGTCTGCTTATTGCAAGGAGCTTGAACAAAGGAAAGCTTCATGGTGCTGATGATTAAAAAGCTCAGGCTGCAGCAGAGATAAATCATTGAACCATAGAGTCATTTATGTTGGAAAGGTTCCTCTCATCCTATCACTTATTACGTGGGAGAATGACTCCACCTGGCTACAGCCTCATTTCACTGACTTGTAGAGAGCGATAAGGTCTCCCCTGAGCCTCCTTTTCTCCAGACTAAATACCCCCAGCTCTCTGAGCCACTTCTCATAAGGCTTGTGCTCCAGCCCCTTCCCCAGCTTCATTACCCTTCTCTGGACATGCTCCAGCACCTCAATGTCTTTCATGTAGTGAGAAGCCAAAACTGAACACAAGATTCAAGGTGTGGCCTCACCAGTGCTGTGTGCAGGGGGACAATCACTGCCCCAGTCCTGCTGGCCATATTGTAATCTGAGTATTTTTCTCTAATATGATTTCTAAATAATCAGATATAGTTATTATATGTCTCTTAATGCTGTCTGATGTTAATTGCAGTCTCTACAGATTTGAAATTCATACAGGTCATGCTGTTCCTTTGTGAGCAGGGACCTTGCAGTTGTGGTGTTGTTGCACTCCTCACGTGTTCTCTGACTAAACAAAAGTCTGTCATTTTATAGAGTTAAGACATGTTGCTTCTACCTTAAAACAGGGTTTGGGACCAGGCAAGCAAATAGGAACAGCGGAGAGAAAAAGTGTATTTGACAGATGTTAGCTGTTACTTCCTTGACAAGGAGAAAGAAGGGTGCAAAATAACTTACAACTTGGAAAGCAAACTCCAATAGTGTGTTAAGTGCCTCCTTTGAAGTAGGTCATGAATGTGAATAAAATTAGGGTGGTGTCTAGACACTGCAAGCTCAGAACTACGATTTCCTGCGCACGCAAAGACACACAGATCTGCCAGCTGCTTCTTTCCTTATCTCATTGAGTTAATGCAGAAATCTGTTTTATCACTGGACAGTTTTTTATCGCTGGGCAGTTTACCTTTTCCCATGATTGACCTCAATACTGCTTTCAGAAGCTACTCTTGAAACATCAGTGATGGATGCTTGCACAGAGCAATATTGCCACCTCCCTTCCTTGGCACAGAGAGTGACTTTATGTCCTTCAAAACCCAAACTGCAGTATCCAGGAAGAAGTTGTGTTATAAGAACTTCTAAAGGAAACACTAGGAGGAAAACCAGTGAAAGCTTCAAGAAATGCTAATGGACCTCCAAAAAGGTCTTATCAGCCAGAGGGTTGGATTGAAGAGAAGCCTACTCCCTTTTTTTCTACCATGCTACCAAAATTCTACTTGAAAGAAAAAATCTGCAGAGTTCACAATATGGACACCACTGACATGTTGATTAATTGTCACAATTGACTTGTCTTTTTTTCACAGAGATTTTACATATATATATATATATATATATATATATGCATATATATCCACTCTCTGGATTTGTTTTTATTTTGCAAACAAAGCAAAACACATAGAAGTTCCATTTTAGGAATTCGTGATAATCTCAGTACAGATATTCCTCTGGAGGCATGCCTTCATTTTTATTTAAATGTTTTTGAACGAAGTCTAACTTTAATCTCAAGTATATGCAAAAAAACCCATCATAGAAGCAGTTAAGAGATATAGTGTGGGTTATTTCGTTCTTGGCTATATCCACCCTTCCTTTTCCTAGCAATGCAACTATGTTTTGGAATTTATTTCTTTTTTTTTCTGTTGCTGTGATGTGCTGCCATGTATTATTTGTGTTTTCTGTTATGTTCACTCAGGTAATATTGCTAATGCTGGGAATATGAATGCAGGAGGTTCATCTTTCCACAGAAAATACTAAAATACCATGTGCCCTGGGATACCATATAGAAATTTTTGCAAAATATTTCATTGTTTCTGTTCCTTCCATTCATGTAGAAATATGTCTGCTATTGAATTGACAGGAAACCTTCTCAAGAAAATATGAATCCAAAGCAGAATGTTCCTTCTGACTTCAGGAAGAATCATGGAGGTAAGGGTTCAGAGTAAGATCTTTTATATACAGTATGTTTTTCCTATTTGTATTATTTCTGATAACATGTGGATTTAGATTGCATTGTCTTGCATTCCAACTGAAAAAGCTTACTCCATATAAAAGACTAATTACTTCTTTATCTTATGTAAGTTGCTACACTGAGCCCATGAGCAGCATTCACAAGCCTAAAGGAAAGATTTCACACTGTAAAGAATAAAAGTACAATGCGTCTCTTATAAGTAAAAGATGGTTCCTTCTCCAATGGGACTGTAATCAGGCTTAGAGTAGAGAATTATTAGCTGTTTCTGTTTATCTTTCAGCATTGCATTATTCCAGTAAGACTGAAGAAAGACAATGCAGTTATGGTAAGTCAAGGTCTTTCTAGATCACGGAGGGGGATGAAGAAAGATTTCTTGAAAATTTTTCTTGGGTTTCTCTACATAACCTCTAAGCGAAGAGAATCTGCAGGCTTTTACTAAAAAAAAAAAAGGATTTTTCAGTAGCAAGAACGTTTATTAAACACTCAGTAAATGGGCTATTATGTTAAATAAGCTCAAAACCAAAATTAAACTTTGCTGTATGTGCATATTAATGTGAGTATTCCAGCACCCATTGATCCCTTGTCACACTTCAACAGACTTTTGCCCCCCTTTTTCCAATAACCTCAGCATACATTTGTTCTTGTGGAAAAACCTTTAAACTTGTCTGGAGTTTAATCAGCTTTGTTTAAAGCTTTGTCTTCAGCTCAATAATGAAGTATTGAGGAGCTGTTTAAGAGATGAGGAGTTTTTCTAAAATATATGCTTACAGGAATATTTAAAGTATTTTTAAAGATCTGTAAAGATGTAAAATATGTTTTTCTTTGGTGGTAGCAATGTTTTTTGCTGCCTTCCTCATTCCCAAATTATCTGAGGGGCCCATTTGTAAACATGAAGCCATTGCTCCATGGTGGATAGGCTTTGTTACACATTGAGCCTCATGTCCCCTCTGTTGATGATCTCGTGCTGCCTCCAGGAACAATTCTTGTGTCAGATAGACACAAGTGATACTCGTGGGCTGGCTGATGGGCATCACCATTCTAACTGCATGATATTTTATTTTAAAAATACCTCGATTAATGTTATTTTGAAATTCCTCCTCATTTTTAAGCTAGTAGTAAGAAAACATTTCTAAGTCATACAGGATATGGAGAAGTGTTTATATTCATCTCTCAGGGGTTTTTTAATACCTTCTGTGTGTCTGTGTGTAAGACTCTATTCCCCTACAAATGTAGCCCAAATTCTGTTCTTCCACTGGAATATTTTCCCTTAATTTTAATCCATGCAAGAGAGTTCTGACATTGCCCTGTTTTGTTTCTCAGGGCAGATGTTTCAAGGTAGAAAAGGTTCACATAAAAGTATTTGCATAATTTTTGACCCTTTTAAGCCACAAGATTTTTCAGATACTATAGTAAAAGAGTTTCCTATCTGGAATATTTTCTGAAGTACCCAGTTTAAAACATGTACTAGTGAATATATGTGTAAAGCAGTTTTGAATGTGTAATTATACTGTAAATCTGAATCCAATAGGCTGGATTAAAATATTTGTCATAAGTAGGTTGCCAACAAATAATTATTCTCATGAGTAATTTGGCAAACACTATGAAATAAAGGACACATTTGAGCAAATAGGATTTGATTGTGGAGATTTCATACACAGGAAAGGAGCTGGAATTTGTTGATATAGGAATTTTAATAAAACATTCTTCCAGCTGTACTGCAAATGACCCCATGGGTCTTGATATCTCCACGTGACTTGTTCTTATGAACAGTAAGAGTATGTCTAACTTATTTTGATTTTTATTGGAAATTACACTTGTGCATAAACCCTGTACACAGCCTGGTACCTAAGTAGGTTATGAATTTTGGCCTACCTCTTCTTTAGGTTTCAGTTAACTAACTAGAGACAGATCTCCCAGACTTAATCCTTCCATTTTCAAAGGCTTACACAGGCTTTGAGTTTTGTGACTAGGACTAAAGTGATTGGACACTGAATGTTTAAAATCCCTCCAAGGCCTACAAATTTCTCAAGTGCCATTACAAACTCCATTAAAATTTTGCAGCAGGATTATGAGTCTCTGAGTCACTAGGCATTAAATATCTTGCCACTGTACATGTTATCAATCTGCCAGAAGTTGCATGTAGTTCCAAAATGTTCATACATTTCATAGTTTTTTTTCTTTGATGCCTTCTTGGAACAGATAAAGATACCCTATCTCATATCAGACAGCTCTTCACCAGTCCACAGCTGGACTTGAATCCTCAGTTTAACCCAAAGATCAGAGAATACTATGCAGAAGTGCCATTCGACATGGTGACAGTGAAAATAGGAGCAGAACCCTCTAACTGTCAGTGCCACGTACACCTCGATGACAAGAAAGGGCCAAGGTACGAGAAAAAAAATATGAGTGTAAAAACTTAATTTTGGAAATATGTCATCATGTTCCACATTTTTTTTTGTTTCCAAAAACCCAGGACACAAATAGATTAGTCATGGGAACGTCAGAGGGAGTTCAATGCTGAGAAACTTCTGTTTATTTTCAGTATCCTGAAGGCAATGGTCTGTATGTTGTTCTCAAGCCATAATTAACTCTAGCTTAATGGAGTGTACAATTGCAGTATCTCACCCATCTTCTGCAGTCACTGACAACATCAAAGCTGGGTGGGAACAGACCATCACTACACTGCACACAGAAGATGACAGAGAATTTGAGCTTTTGTATCCAGGTGTTAATTTTGCACAGTGCCCTAATCTTCTGCCCTGCTGGACTTGGTCTGCTTACATGGGTCAGAGTAGGGCAGCTGTCTTCAAAGGAAGAAGTAAGTTCAAGTTTACTAACTGAGAATAATCCATTTTTGTCATAGTTGTATTATAAGGAATTGTCGTAGAATCATAGAATAAGTCACATTGAAAAAGACCCTTAAGGTCATCAAGTCCAACTGTTAACCCAGCATTGCCAAGTCCACCACTAAACCACATCCCTAAGCAGCACATCTACACAACTTTTAAATACCTCCAGGCATGGTGACTCACCACTTCCCTGGGCAGCCTGTTCCAATACCTGACAACCGTTTCAGTGAAGACATTCTTCCCAATATCCAACCTAAACCTCCCCTGATGAAACTTAAAGCCATTTCCGTTTGTCCTGTCACTTGGGAGAAGAGACTGACCCCTACCTTGCTACAACCTCCTGTTATCTGCAAACAGACTGAGGGTGCCCTCAATCTCCATGTCCAGATCATTGCCCTGGCCATCCAGCCAGTTTTTTACCCAGCAAAATGTATGTGAATGTAAGGTGTGAGCAGCCAGTTTCTCCAGAAGAATGCTGTGGGAAACAGTGCCAAAGGCTTCATTAAAGTCTAGGTAGGCAACAATCACAGCCTTTCTCTCATCCACTAAGTGGGTCACCTTGTCATCCACAAGAGTCCCAGCTTATCTGATCTCTTAGAGAACTATAAAGCTGAACGATAGAGGAGAGAGCAGAGTCATCACTAAACATCATGTTTGAGCACTGACCCACAATAAACCATGATGTTTAATTGCTACTGTGATCCCTGGCACACTTTTGGCTTTCCCAACCAGCTCTGAGAAAACAGCATGTACCAGGGACAAAACCAATAGGTATTTTGGGTATGGCCTAGTTTTTAATGTTGGGAAGGACAAAAAGTGTTTATTTATCTGGGTCAGGTATCTCAGAACCAGAGAACTGGCCTATTTGCATACTAGCCATTAGTGAGTGGATAAAAGGGAGAACAGGGACAGTGATTTACTTGGGAAGAAAAATTCTTAACTATTTCAGAGGTAACTTTGCTTCATGACATGAAGTGCTTAGTAAACCTAGCATCTTTTGACTGACTGTGAAGCAGATGCTTTGAACTAGAATGTCTGTTACTAACCAGAAAGTCTGTGCAGTTGTTATTGATCTAATGCCCAATATGTTTCCCTGTTTTTTCAATAAAAAAGCAGTCTCAATTTATCATTTCAAAAGAAACTGTCATTAAATTCTTCCACCCAATATTTTGGTGTTTCAGTGTTAGCTGCCTTGGCAGTCAGCATGGATATATGTGAAAACCTCAAAGATTGCTTCCTTGTAGAATGAAAAAGAATAGCAAGATGGTCTTAGCACTGAAAAGTAAAAGCCCTGCATGTGCAGGTTCTGTGCCTTTCAGCATTTATTTCCCTGCTGAAGGAAGAAGAGCACAACTCAGCTTTTCTCTGGTTTGTCACTCTGAGTAGTTTGACTGGGAATCCATCACATTTGGCTAGTGGACAATTTCAGCAGCTAACTACACTTCTGATTGTATTTATCTCCCTGATGACTTCATCACAAATTTGGGCCTGCTGGGAATTATTGTCCCTAATGATTTCATTCACAGATTTCATGTCAGAATATTTGCCACTGCCACTGCTTTCACTAAGGTTTACTCTCAGTATTTTTTCTTCTTGAAAGAACTACAAATACTTACAAATCTTATTTTACACTGTTTTTATTTAAAATCTCATGTATTTTGTAATACAAAGAGAATGTTAGAAATAGCAACCTCTAGGAGCAAGCGGAATTCAGCAGCCATAGATAAAGGAGTGTAAATCTTTGTGTCTTTAGTGTTTATTCCACTTCTTTCCTATTTTGTCATGCAGCATTGCTAACTATCCCCTTGGCCTTGGATTGAACAAAGTCATCATTTTCTTAACGGATGATTCGCAGCCCAGCCCTGAGGTCGTGAGCAGCTACAAAATCACAATTTATCGAGAGGACCGCCCCAGTCTCCCTTTGTTTGATGACTATATGATGTGTGGGTTTGTGCAGGTATTGTCTCTTCATTTTTTTGCTATACACATTAATAGGAATAGCTGGTTTCTGTTCATTCAGTGGTATAAATTAGGGTACATGAGCCATGTAGAGCCAGTTTTTGTTGAGATTAGAATCTGAGTTCTAAGCACTTTAATTGTATGAAATTGAGCATTTACGCAACATTTTGGATATAAAAGGTAAGTCCAGCATAAGTACCTGTTACCATGTATTTGAGAGCTCCAGGTTAATTAATCCTTACCTTGGTCAGCTAAACCTTCTCAAAACTTTTCATAAGTGTCTCTCTCTGACACTGGAGCCATGGAATTCCTTTTACCAGGGAAGATATTTATGATGACAGTCTATTTATCAGTGTTCAAGACAGATGCTGCTACATAATTTATTAATGAAAACTGTTTATTCTAGATCAATAAACACAATAAAAAAGACTCACTCATAATTCCAAAGGAAGGGATTATTGTTGCTTACATCACATTTATCCAAATACAAATTTGAGAATGCATGTAATTTACTCCCAGCAAATAGCAATCCTTAGGAAGGAGTGGGTCTGTTGAATGAAAAAAGGACCAGAGTCTGTCCAATAGGGCTTAATAAGGGCTGGGAAAGGGGAGCTCAGACTAAATTAGACACAGAAATGGAAGAAAGGTAATGAAATTAACAGTGTAGATTTCAGTTAGTGAAACTATAATGATAAAAATATTATGCATGAGAGAGAAAACCTGGTACACATGCTGGATCAGAATTACTTGTATTCAAAAGTTTGTCATTTCAATTAAATGTTGGTTGCTACTTGATATGGTGGGCAAAGATAAGCCAGCCAGTTCAAAGAAGGAAGTGACATTGTAAATGGTAATCATGGGCAGTGCTTTTATCTGTGGAATTTTAGGCAGATTAAAAGGATTGGTGGGTTCATTCCAGAGCATCCGGGAGTAATGTATTTTGTCACAATTCTACAACCAGGAAGCAGAATTTTCAAAACTATTGTGTTGAAACTGTCATCCATGTTCATGTCAAATATCTAATCCTATCTTTATTTATCTTCTTTATGAAGATCTTAATTCATCCTTTAGCAAAACTTGCTTCCTTTCCCTGGTTTCTATGTAGTGCAGAAGAGGTCAGGAGACCAGGATCATAGAAGGCAGAGCATTTTATATGATGGGGCATATCAAGAGGGATTTTGTTTTTCTTGCGGAGATATGAGCACTAGAGCTTAAAACAGGAGCCAAAGAGATTATAAGTGTTGATAGCAAATTCGGTGTTGACAAAAATTATCTCAATCTTCAAATCAGGACTGCCAGAAAAAATGTATGTAGTAGTCATAGTGTACTGACTGCTGACCTGAGTACCTGATTATGGTGTTGTCTGGCCCACCACCTAGTCTTTCTCTTCTCTTAGACTTCTCTTACAAGCTCAAAAGGTCAAGGACCATATTCTTACTATTTGTACTGACTCAACACTACATCTAGTAGTTGCTACAGTAAAATAAAAATAAACACATTTAATACCTGAGATTTCGGTTCAGGTGTACAGCAACCTGCTTGACATCTTAAGTATGACTTAATATGAAAAGGAGAACAGCAGTAAGTTGAACTAGAGTTATATTACTGGAATACACTGGCTGGAATGATGTGAGAAAAGCTCTTTTTGTTTCCTTATTTGGGGCATGTATGTGAGTGTAGGAACAGGAATTCAACCTCAAAAATGTCTTCCCACACCAGAGTTTACACTGTTGTTAATGTTTTATGATAGCATTTATGAGACTGAGTATGAATCTTTGAAGCACTGTGAAGGCAAAGAGATCTAGACTGATAAAAATGAAAAGTGATTTAGAAATTTCTTTTGATTGAGCTTGGTTTTCTGCTCCTCTGTGAATAACTGCTCTCTAATTAATACAGTTGTTCAGAGCTAGGGATGACTTAGGGAGTTCAGAGTAAAAATGAGATGAAAAGCATTCTTGTGGTATCTAATAAGTGCTGTGAAGATACAGTGTGAGATTCTAAAACAAGTTTTAGATATGTTAGAGGCAAACTTATCAGAGAGTGCCTTTAAAAAACAAACAAAGGCTGGAGCTGGAGATAGAAATGGCATTCTAAAACATTTAGAAGCTTGAATTTTTTCCTATTTGCTAGAATAGAATGTGTTGTCTTTTGCTTAGAATTATGTTTTTTATCAATACAAAACTCAGGTCTTAAACAACATCATTACATTTTGCTCTTCATACCAGAAAAATTATGCACTCTTGCAGAGTGAGTTGATACACTCCCATCAGTGGCATGAATACTTGTTCTCTTAGTAATGAGACACCTGTTTTAGGGGCAAAAGGATAAATACAGCGTGAACTGATGGAGACTACTTTGGACACTTGACTAGGCACAAGTGGGATCACACACAAGGAGAGCAAGGCCACTGATAGTGGTGTGGTCTTTCTCATAGAAGGCTTCAGTTAAAATTCTAATCCAGCAACTTTTTTTCCCAACTTTCTTTTATGTTTAATCCCAGTAAAATAAAGAGTGTGGGATGTGGTTTCCAGCAGTCTAACAATTCTCATGAAGTTGAATAATCCTGGATTAATTTCAAGGTATTGAGTTGAGAAGTGTGTGGTTCCAAGCCTTGCAAGCCCTAAAAAGGGAAAAAATATTGTCTCCTGTACTTTTTGATACCAGGTATAATATCCCCATTAAAACCAAATTAGTATAGGATAAACTGCCATCTCACAATAGCACCTTCAGCAGATTTCGTTGCCTTCCATTCTGTGTTCCACATTTTGCAGTATTGTTTGGACTGCAAATGGAGAGGTTATTGATTTGTGCTTGAACTTAATTTTGTGCAATTGCTGACAATATTCAAATTAAGTATCCTTGAAAGAAGTGGTGCCATTTCATTATCACCTCTGAAGCTGTGATATGAAGATAGTCAGAATCCAAGGCAGTCAGCAGAAAAAACAGTGAGCTCTTAAGACAGTTATCAGCATCACTGTCAAGTGAAAGATCCCAGACTATGTACATACTAGTGTAAAGGACAAAATATTTTATACATTCTTACACTGCCCATTATCTTTAAAATGCAAACAGATTTATCTATGACTCACTTGAAATGTGTGGATGCTACCTCTTTGATTGTTAATATTTACCTAGTTGCAATCATGGAGAGTAACTGCTGATGTGCTTAGGGAACCTTTTGACCCTGTGGACTTCTGTACCTGTTTGTACCTACAGTGTCCTGTTGCCACATGGCTTGTTTTGTTTGGCTGGTTGGTTGGTTGTTGGTTGGTTGGTTGGTTGTGGGTGGGTTTGGGTTTGGGTTTGGTTTGTTGTTGATGTTGTGTTTTAATAATACAGTTATTTATTTGGGTTTGCATTTATATTGTGAACAATGGACAGCTAATGCTATTTTTATAGCATAGTGTGTTTCATTCTCTGTCATTTTCTTTTGTGCATTTGTACATTTGATTCCAAAATCAGTGCAGTGCAATGGGCTGATGTTCAGGCTGTCCTATACCTTTCTGATGTCTGAGAGAATGAACTTTCCTGATTTTTGTAGAACATCTTATTCTTATGTACTATTATCTCTTGTATTTTTGCAAATCCTTTTATCATATTCTTTTCCTAGAGCCCAGATAGCTTAAGAAGCCCAAGAGAGCTTATGAGATGAGATGAGATACTGGCATTGCATTGCTGACTGTGTAACACTAAATGGCCACAATGCAGCTGGAATCAAGATGCCAGCAACAACATGTTGATTTCTCTGTCCACTCAACTTCCATTGATTGAAAAGCAATTATGACCTAAGCCTAGCTTATTAACTGTATTTAACTTTACTATAGACTTTTTGGGGTAGAGATGAAAAAACTCTTTCAAAAGGAAGAAGCCTTAAAAAAAAAAAAAAAAAAAAAAAAAAAAGGAAGTAATTTCATTCATATCCTCAGGAAGATATGAGAATACTTATTTTTTTTTTTCAGCTCAAGTTACACATTTCCAAAGGAAAATAAAATGGTTTTACTTCATTTTAATCTGTGTGCTGTTGCCATTGCAAAGCTTTTCATACCAGACAGTAGAAGTAAAAACTGTCAGTTATTAGAAACGGGTATTAAGTCTTTGCCTAGTACTTTCATGCAAAGATTTCTAAGAACCTCACAAATATTAAATAATGTCAAGAAAACCCCCCAACAACTTAGGAGAAAAACAAAGAACTTGTCCTGTAGTAGGACAAGCTGGAAGTACATTAGTCTCTTCTGGATTTCTCATTAGCTTTATTAGATTCAGTGTGACCCTATTACAAACCACCCATCTCTTCTGTCCTAAGGACATTGTGGATGCTGTGAAAGACTCCTAGGTTTTGCAGTGCTTTTATTAGCAGCAACTGACCCTTTTGGCAGTTCTGAGCTTGAGTGTCTTGCTTCAAAAGGCATGGCAAGTGCATATCTGGAACTGAATATACATTCTAATTATATCAGCAACCAGACTGTATCTTATTTTCAAAGTTAGCTTACTTCCCTTTCAGAGAAAAAAAAAGAATATCCATTATAGGAGCAATCATGCATTGCATTCTTCCACCTTCTCAGATATAGAGCTGGTGAGAATTTTTTTCAGTGGTTTTGAATTTTTCAGAAAAAAACATAAAAATCCCCCAGACTTCAAAAAAATAGTTCGAGTTCTTTTTTGTTATTGTTGCTGTTGTTATTCAGAAGAGGAAGTTTTGATTCAGTGAGGACTATTTGATTTAAAGATTTTAGCATTTGAAATTTGTATTGGTATAACTGTTAGATATTTTGACTATTGTGCAGTCCAGAATGCTAACTCATTTCAAGAAGGGAGTGGCTGGGACAACCAAAAAGCTCACTCATTCTATTTGAAAGAGCCAAATCTAAATTTTCCTCAGAAACACTGGTGAGAGCACAGTATGACAATCATGTTTTCCAGGAGCAATGCCAACTTAAGCATCCCTTTCCCTGCCTGCAGCTACTCATGAACCAGATGGGAAAACCCTTTTTTTTAAACAAACTAGTTTCTGGGATAAGGTTCTCATTCTCTCTGTGTCAGCACAAGGGAGTGGGTAAGTGCAGGGGCAGAAATGAGCAGCTGAGCACAGAAGGATGGTTAGTGGGTGCTGTTTCAGGCAGCTTTTTCTTTCTTCATGAAAGAAATTCACATTGAAATTGGGTTTAAAGCTCTTGCTGGTTTTGAATGAGCAGGAGCTTCATGTTCAAAAATTGTAGAAGTGATTTATGGGTGGAAACACACAAAAAACACTAGAAGTACTTTGCATTGCTATTAATCTATAAATTATTTTGGTTCTGTGTGACTGCAACCCACTTCCCAGGAAAAACAAAGCGAGGCTCGCATAGCCTTGAGGAACAAATATGTAGCAAACTGAACACATGTTAAATTGTCAGCAGTTCAGGTGAAAACCACAAAATAGAGAGCTAGGAGAGAGAGACTGCCATAAAAAGAAGGTTGAGGTCTTACATCTTCACCTGCTGTATGTCAGCATGGTTCAATTAATTTCAGGGGAGCAATTCCAGATTATGGAGATTGAGTACCTCTCCTGACAGATTCTTACAGATGAATTCTCTTTCATTATATATGCCAGGCAATGCTTATGAATTCACTTGCATAAAACTGCTGAATTTGTTAGTAATTTTCCTAAACATCTGGGTTAAACAACATCTTAGGATAATCTAAAAAACTGCTTGAAGGTGCTTTAAAGTATTTAAAAATCAAGGGATGTATGATCACCATTCACTGTAAGTATAAACTGAACAAACACCTAAGTTGAATAACACAACTTGGTGCTTCTAAAAAAGTATATTTAAGATGATATAGAAGGGAGAGAGGTATAATAAATATGCTTAGCTAATTTTCAAGTAGAGGGTTAATTTGTGTGTGATCTCAGAGAAAACTTTGTAGAGTCAGCATGTTCTGTCTTTGTCAACATCTATACGACTGGGAAGAGAAAGCTTACCACATTTTCTTAATTATACCAAAGATTTTTGTGACGATTTAAAGCGTTGCTCTGTAGATGAGTCAGAGGAACAATTAACCATTGTGATGGATATTCTTTATATTTATGCAGTTCTGTGCTGACCTCCTTTTGGATCTCAGAATCAGGATGTGGCTGCTAGGCTGACATCTTCATCAGTGGCCAGTATCTGCTGCTTTAAGGAAAGCTCTCAAAAATTCAGCAGAGCATAGATCCATCATTTGAAGGAAGTAGTATAATGCTCTGGGCTTTCTATAGAAGTCAGGCCCATCTTTCACCTACAAAGTTAACTTCATAGACAGTCTGCACTATCATCTGGTGGTCATGAGTTCCTATCAGTGCTCACTGTGAGACATCTGCTGGACTCTGAAGAGGCCACAGAGAGCAAATGGGCACAACTACAGCATAAAATGGGAAGAAACAGCAAAACAATGAGTTTTTGTGTGCTTCTATTTAGGCATCTCGTGCTCTGAGCATGGAATAAAAATTTATCATTTTATTCTCTATCTCCAGTAGGCTGTGCCTGACTAGGACCATCATCCTACTCTCCAATACTTTGGGGATGCCACATTACAGAGCCCAAACTTTAAGGATCAAGTTCATGTTGGCTCCAGCTGCCCAGAGAAAAGTTTATAGTCTTCCAGTTTACAGTATTTTGCTTAAGCTTTGCTGATTTTATATTAGTTGTGCTTAGTCTTCTCTATGTAGCTAAGTTTCCTGTTAAGCATATGATTCAAGATTAATACCAGATATCCTCCAGGAAATGTTTCCAGAAGTTTCAGGCAGAGACTGAAGAGAGCGGATGTTTCCATGTAGCAGCAGCTACATTTGTCATTATTACGAGGCACTGTACTTAGGAAATTGTGTGTGACACAGATTACCGGCAGATAAATTGTCACCAGTGCTTTGAATCCATATGAATACTGAGTCAAAGATTCAACAGTTATAAGCCAATAGTGACTGGGATGACACCAACAAACAAATTTGGTTCATAATCATTAGCCAGAAGAAGTTTTAAGTTGCTATAATAATTAGCCCTTGAGGATTGAGAATTTTATAGGCAGCTTTCTTTCCTTGCTTGGTACTCTTGTGGATAAGAACTTTTTAAGTCAGGAGTGATATCATTCTTCAGCACCACTGAATTTATTGACAGAACTAGAGTTGTTTGTAGCATCTCTTACCTCAGCAGTGGAAAATTTAGTATCTCCTACCATTCTTTTCTTCTTTTATGTGTTTGCAATTTAGCACAGTCTTACTAGGAATATCCCACCCTCCTAGATACTCAGTTATGTGACTCCTGACTTGAATGGAGATTTTGCTATTATGCTGCCACAGAAAAATGTCGTTAGTATATAATTATGTGATGAACAAAACCGTAAAAGATAAAATTCAATCACCTGACAGAGCAATTCCATTCTTTTGTGTGCTCAGGTCATTCTCCCCTTTCATACAATTACTGATGTCATCCCATGAGTGTGCATGACACATGAAAGATAGAGAAGATGAAGAGCTGCCCATAAACTCTCCAAGGAGAAACTCATAATTGCATGACTAAAAAGGTCAGGGAATTAAATTGTGACCTGTATGATTGCAAATGGTGAACAAAATCCCACTGGTGCTATTGGGGTGTATGGTTGGACATTCAGCTGCTCCCTGCTGTGCTGCAGGACAGGGAGATACTGAGGCAGATACAGTGCTGTGGGTGCAGATTCTGTAGATACACTGCTATCTCTGAGCCCATGACAGACTGTTAGTACAGACTGGAAGAGATCCAGGTTTTTCTGATTCCTTGCCTTTAACTAAAGGATTAAAATGTCTTTTTAAATAATAGCAGCAAATCATTGTGGGTGGCTGTGAAAGGAGACAGATGACAGTAAATGCTGGGTAGGCAATTCTGCTCCTGGGAGAACACTGTTCTCTGGAAAAGTTTATCAGAAAACCTATTTTATATAATTTGTGTCAGCTATGTGGTTTTTTGTTTGTGCTAAGTTATCAGGCAATCATCCCACATATTTAGATTTTCAGTTATGTCCTTCTTTGCTCTTATTTTTGATGTTTTTAAGATAATACAGGTCCAGTAACACCACTGGAATCAATTACATTTTGCTAGAGAACTGGTAGCAGTAACTTTTGCAAAAGATTCCTCATAGCATAGACTTTTTTTCTGCTTATTCTTGCTTCCTCTCTCTGCCCTACACAGTAATTCCTCCATGCATTGCTGCACTGTGGTGCAGTTCAGGCAGAGAGCTACAGCTTGATGGTCCTTTAGGGGAAGGAGGGAGCCACACGCTCGAATCACCTCAGCCTAAGGCCAGCCAAGAGAGAAGGTGTTCGAGGGTTCCTGGCCCAGCCTGACTAGATGAGTTGCTTCCTTCTGGCTGCTCCTACCTACAGAAGGGCACTGCTGGAGCTGGGTGCTGGGCAGGCAGCGGCAGGTCCTCTTGAGTCGTACCCTCTGTTGTACTGATGATACTACCTTGTGAAGGCATCTGAGATCTCTGGAGAGGAACAGAAGATGTACTTGAGGACTCTGCCTCCCTCTACCAGCTGTTGTTTTTCCATGATTACACAGGGAACCTAGCTTAGCTGTCTCAATCACCATGCTGGGTCAGGATTTGCGTTGCCTACATTAACTAGGCTAAATTAACAAGGTAGGGTGAAGCCCATAATTTTTTGATGCTTCCGTTTTCAACTATACAATGTCAGGATTTAAAAATTAACTCCTCAGTAAAGCATAAAGCCTTACAGGTCTTTGAATGAACCACGTAAGTATGAAAACGTCAAAGTTTGAGTTAAGCAGTTCTCCTTTACAAGTTCCAGAAAATCCAATAACAATTAAAAGTACAATAATTGAAGAGGGAGGGGAAGAAGAAGGGGTCAACCAAAGTTTCTGAAGCCTCACTGAAATATTTAGTTTATGTTTTGGGTAAATAGCTGTGTCAGTGTTTGCGTTCTGTCAATGTACCTGATTCATGAAGAGAAAGTTCATTAATTAGAAATAACTTGCACTGTATGACAGCACACAAAGTATTACAACCATGATCAGACTGGCAGTTTATAAATCACAGACGAATCAGTACAGGCATGTGGGTGAAGTATTTGCAAAGTATGTTGAGGGTAAATCTGTGGGGTTTTCATAAGTGGTCACTGCAGTTTTTACTGAAGCAAAAGTTATTGTTAAGGTTAAACTTCAATAGGTTTGTGTGATACACCAGGGCTCTGTGGTGCCTTGTTAACATTTTTTGGTGAATGGTGGCACTTGTTAAAAGGCTAGTGTGACAGTAGAGTGAAGGGGCTGTTTGTGCTGACTGTGTGCAAGCTGGTCTAAGTACAAGGAGCAAACAAGGTGCCTCTGCTACATGGCACCCAGGCCATTCCAGCAACGTGTTAATGGAATATCACAGTTTCTGGTACATGAGCTTATTACTCTGCAAGGCTTTCAGTCATGCTCATAGACATATCATGAGGGGTGTACGGTAAAACTGTCTAGAGTCACGTTTGGGGCACGCAGAAGTTGCATGTTCCTTAGTTATACAGTTGTACACCTCAGCTCTTCCAGTTCTGGGACTCTCCAAGTAGACTGTCATTTGGATTCAGTAAAAGCTTCTGTGCCCAATTTTGTGGTGTGTATAACAGTAGAGAAAAATATCCTTAATTCAAGCCCATTGAACCGGGAAAAGACTCCCTTTGACTTCCATGTGATTTTTATCTAACCTAACTAGACTTATCTTCAGATATAGGATCAAAAAATGAGTCTGCAGAAAAGAGTATGCCTCCTATTGCATCTCCAGAAACAATAGCTGGTCTTTGATGATCTCAGTTTTTGGTGCTAGTGGAAATTATTGGTGGCATTTAGACATTGAAAATCTGTAAAGTGAAGTAGAGGGTATAGGTTGTTATGAAGATATAAAAGGAAGTCTAATGAGTCATAGTAATGACATCATAAGTCTTCATAGCAATTTGTCTGGACTTTTAATGACAGTCTTAAAATTCTAATTTGGTAAAGTTAAGCAAAAGGATAATTCTGCAATTCAGCCAAATGGTGCAATAGAACAATGAAGAGTGAAGTGATTTATTGCTGCACGGCATAAAGGCTGTCACCTCTTCCAGCTATACAGTCACAATGCATATTTGAAATGCAGATTGTTTTCCTTGTGTGCTATTTTGGTAAAGAAGATGTGACATGACCAAAATCCTGCTGTGGGTCTCATGATCTGGTATAGAGGTTTGACCATTTTTGTTCTCTTTGAAAGAGCTGTGGATCCTGTGGCTCTAGGAGTCAGTAACTTACTCAGGCTACCACACAAAAGATAGGAAATGGGATAATTCCATATCTCAGTGAATACAAAACTGAATACAAACCTGAAGATTTTATCGCAATATGGGGCAGTCCTTGACTTCTAGGCCTGTCTGTGATAAAAGTGGGAAATTTGGTCACCCTTGTTAAGAAGTTTGAGAAATGGCATACTTCATGGACTGTAGAATTATAGAAGTATTTAGCTTAATTCATGTATGTCTCTAACATCAGTCAGAAGTGGTTATACCTAGGTCACAGAAATCTAGATGCTTTGTAGTTTCATCTCGAAAAACTTAACGGAAACTCAGAATCCAACTTCTTTTCTTAAAGTTCAAGAGATAAATAAGGAAGTCAGTGTTCTACATTATTTTACTTTGTTCCTCAGTAGTTTCTTCTTGTAGAATGTTCTTAATTGAGATCCAAAATAGAATCCTAGCTGGTTTGTCAGATTCTTTTCCGTATAGAGCTGTAAATGTATGAAGAAGGTTCTACTGTTCTAAAGACTGCTGGTTTTGGCCTGTGTTCCTCCCAAGTAAGATGGTACAAGTTTCTTGCAGGGATAATAATAGTTTAATTGGTCTGATTTTGTGCTTATTTAACAACTTGATAAAGAGCAGTAAAATGAGTCGTTGAAAAGTATTTACTATGTAAGATAAGTCCAACACCTGAAGGAAAAACTTCTGCCAAAGTCAGGAAGCCAATCCACCACTGCTCTTGTTCCTTTTGGAATCAGGGTAGGTATAAAACACAATCACTTATATAAAACACAATCTCCAATATATGACAAAGAAGAGACTCAGATTTTATATACTTTTCTTTGCTGAGAAAAGCAGGTTCACAGTATAGATCCGTTGCTATTTCTGTGGTTGTAAAATTGTCTGTATCCTACAGAGAACTGTTATTCTCTTTACCTGGCCCTCTACAGTTTGTGTTTCAAAGCTGAAATCCAGGGCATTCATTACTGACAGTTCAATTGGTGTATTCTTTTTGGTTCACCTCATACACTGCTCTCAAATTCATCTGAAAATGTGAAATAGCCTGTTGAACTTTCCCCTTGATGATACCACAATGGATTTGAAAGAAGAGCCTCGAGCATAAGGCTTCCTAAGTGTTAACAGATCATGAAAATTGGCAACAACTGTTGTGCCGAGTATCATAACCTGCAAGAGGAGGGCCAGCAATTCCACTGTGATGAGAAGAGAGTGCTTGGTGTTTGAGCTGTGGTCACATTTGCCTTTCAAGTCATTTGGGCCTCCATGCCACACTTTTCACGAGAAGAAAGCTAATGCAGCTGCCTTTGTTAATCAGTCAGTATGACCCAGGCCCTCGGGGAGGCAGGCAAAGGCAGATACATACTGAGACACACAATCCTTGCTGATTAACAGTGAAAGCTGGTAAAGTTACTCTCTAAGCCTGTCTGGCCCATCAGCTGCAGAAACGTAATTTAGATGATTATCTACATGCCCATTAAACCTTGTGACCCATCACTAGTCTGTTTGAAGTTTGCCTGCTTAAACTCGCTAATAGGAAGAATAGAAGGATTAACTCAGAGGTCATGAAATAAGAGAGCAGCAAAGAAGATGACAAAAGAGCAGAGGAAAACTTCCTACTGCATGCATTTGGTAAAGAGAAAGAACTACAGTACCATGATCATCTCAGCAGATACTGTTACTTTATGGAGAAAGCAAGCCATCTGGAATCCAGGCCATTTAATACTTGTGTGTTTGTGCTTTCAACCTATTTTGTTTAGCTGCACAAATAAAACAAACTGCCTGTGTGATGAATGTTGTCAAGTTAGGTGTTTACTAAACATAATGCAACATAAAAGAGTGTGGAATGTTGGTGGACAATAAGTGTTTCTGATTTTGTTCAGGGCTAGAGTGTGTAGATATAAACAAGGAAGGAATTTAAATGAGTCTCATCAGAGTAGTTGCAGTCAGGTCAGCATCAAGTCCAGCCTTGTTCCTTTTAGGATAAGAACCTCCAGCCATTACATATGCTTGTTAACTTAGGAATTATGAATGAAAATCTTACCCAGTGATCTATTTTTTTTTTATCAAATTGAAATAAGTATAAACATTTATAATAATCTGCCTAAATTAGTTGCAGGATGTTGCAATGAAAATGGTGACCAGTTAAAGCTGAATTCATAGAGAAAAGGTGGGATGCATTGCAGAAAACAGGATGGAATACATGAGTACCTCAGCAAGGGTGTCCTGGGGTCTGACTAGTTACTGGAAGAAAATGAGCTTGAACTTTAAATGGAGTCTTGACGGTCATTTACCTGCTTTTACATATACTACCACTCTTGAAATGAGTCCTTGCCTTTTTGCTAAAGACAGTCAACTTATTTGCTGAGAAACATTGGTTAGGAGCATATTTCACTGTGTATCAAAGAAGACAAAACCATTTCTCTCATGCTATGTCTGGATTCCTAGGTTTTGCAGTATTAGATCTCTTTATAAAGAATTATTGTGGTCTATTTTGCAATACTTTTGGTATATTTATTTACTTAGATTTTTGTTCATATAGTTATGATTAAACATAGTTCTGTTTCTCATTTAATTCTGTTGAATTAAGCATATTTTCCAGTTATCTCAGTTATCTGTTCATTTACACGTACTGCTCTGTATGAAGTGCAGCAATATGTTACTTACTGGCAGTATTCAGTGCTGTAGCTTTTCATTTTACAACCTGAGATTTTTCCCCTGGTGCTTTTAGTATTTTTCTTTTTGTGACTGATACTGCAAACTCAGATACCTGATGCTCTGAAGCTAATGCCTGTACTTTGTAATAAAATGCATAAATTTTAAAACTCCTCTTTAAGCATCACCTGAAGATGCGTTGCACATTAATCTGGTCAAAAATTTTCCAAATTAGTGTCAACCACAGTTGGATCTTCAGTGTAAAACTGTCAGTCTTCATGTGTTGGTCACATTAGCAGTGATTCTCACCTTGAAAAATATAGAAGTTTTAGGAGAGAAACAAACTTCTGTTGCTGATCATAAGTCTTCCATTGAGTGGCATGTACTCAGCTGTTTGCAACCAGAATGCTTCAGACAGAAGTTATTCATAAATCTCATTCCATTGGTGTTGGCTGAAAAATAAAGTAGATGCCAATATCTGCTGGGAAGCCTTGTAGAAAACAGATCAAAGGCTTCTGGAGTTTATTTAAGAAGGAGCAGTTGTGAGTGGCTTAGTGTCTGAGCATGGCATGAAAAGTGAAACAGCCATGACAATGAGCCACCATATGCAGAAGTCCTGTGGACTTCAGTAGGGAATTTGAGTAATACGTGATACAGGTGGACTGTAGTCTCAGCCTGTCATTCTGTTATTCCTTTGTCTCTAAGGAATGCATTGCCTCCTCTGTCTAATCCCATTAAAAAGGGGGAAATTCTGAAAGTCATTGCAGAATGAGCCACCTTCCCTTACACAACGTTGAGCCTGATGAAGAGATGCTGTCTTCTCTAGGGCATTTGGTTTAAAGGTCTGTGATTATGTGTAATTCACTTAACCTGTGGCCAGTGTTCTGGCCAGCATTTTTCCTTTGATGACATGAAGCTGTGTCAGACAGGATTTGGGCTAGATATTAGGAACAGGTTTTTCACCCAGGGGGTGGTTGGTCACTGGAGCAGGCTCCCCGGGGAAGTGGTCACAGCACCAGCCTGACGGAGTTCAAGGAGTGTTTAGATGATGCTCTCAGACGTATGGTGTAACTCTTGGGGCTGTCCTGTGCCAGTAGCTGAACTTGATAATCCTTATGTGTATCTTCCAACTCTGGACATTCTATGAATCTATGATTTGAGAGTTTCTGAATGAAACTGTTATCTCTGTTCCAGATGTGAGAAACTGTCTTATTTTCCATTAGAATTGTCTATTTTATTTATGTCTGCTCCTCGTATGTCTTTGTGGTGGGTTGACCCAGGCCCACCAAAGCCACCCTATCACTCCCCTCCTCAATTTGGCAGGGGAGAAAAAAGTCTAATGAAAGGCTTGTGGGTCAAGATAAGGTCAGGGAGAGGTCACTCGCTGATTACTGCCATTGGCAAAACAGACTTGACTTAGGGAAATTAGTTGAATTTATTACCAATCAAAATCAGAGTAGGATAATAAGTAAAATAAACCTTAAAAACACACTTCCTCCCATTCTTCCCTCCTTCCCTGGGTTTAACTTTGTTCTTGATTTTCTACCTCCTCCCCAGTGGTGCACGGAGATGGGGAATGGGGGTTTCTTCCAGTTCATCACATGTTATTTCTGCTACTGCTTCCTCTTCAGGGAGAGGAGTCCTTATTACTGCTCCAGCATGACATCTCTCCCACAGGAGACAGTCATCATCAAACTTCTCCAGTGTGAGTCCTTCCCCAGACTGCAGTTTTTTGTTAACTGCTCTGGCATGCGCCCCTTTCCACAGGGTGCAATCCTTCCAGAACAGACTGCTCCAGTGTGGGTCGCCTGTGGAGTCACAAGTCCTGCCAACAACCTACTCCCACACGGACTCCCCTCTCCAGAGGTTCGCAGGTCCTGCCAGAAGCCTGTTCCAGCACAAGCTTCCCATGGTTTCACAGCCTCCTCTCAGGTGTCCAGCTGCTCCAGCATGGGGTTCCCCCATGGGCTGTGGATGGATATCTGCTCCACCATGGACCTCCATAGTCTGCAGGGGCACAGCCTGTCACACCATGGTCTGCACCATGGTGTGCATGGGAATCTCTGCTCTAGCACCTGGAGCACCTTCTCTCCCTCCTTCTGCACTGACGTTGGTGTCTGCACAGTTGTTCATCTCACATATTCTCACTCTGCTCTTCTCTGGTCACAATTACTTCTGCACAATAAGTTTTTTAAATTCTTCTTTACCCTGTTATCCCAGAGGCACTACCACCATCTCTGATTGGTTCAGTCTTGACCAGTGGCTGGTCCATCTTGGATCTGGCTGGCATTGGTTCTGTTGGACATGGAGGAACCTTCTGGCAGCATCTCACAGAAACCATCCCTATAGCTCCCCCCAGTACTAAAACTTTGAAATGCAAACTCACTACAGTCCTGTAGGATGCCTTGATTTATAAAATTCCTTGGGACAGCTGCAACATCTTCAGTTCATACCACTAATAGATTGTAATAAAAATAGTGCCTGTGCTTCCCTCTGGAATCATTCCTCCTGTGTTTTAGGGATTTCCCATTATTTTCTTCTTCCTTCAGACATTCCCTGTGAGGCTCTGTTTTCTTCATGGATGGCACATACAACAGCAAAAAAAAACCCCAAAAAACCAAAACCTAAGAAGAACCTGAAAAGGCTTAAAAATTTAAATAAGTGGCTGTCTTGATATCTCAAGGTGGTCCCTACCCCTTAGTCAGCTTTCTCTTTATTGACCTCATTGGGGTACAAAGGCACAAGCCTTTTCCTGGCCATACCAGGCTCTGCTGGGAGAATAGCTGAGGAATGCTTCCACTCACTCTGACCTCTTAGTTTGAGTTCCTCCAAGGAAAGGAAAAACTTCAGCAGGGAAGTTCCCAACTACTGCATCTTTAGCAATGAAATCACTTTAGAAAAGGATCAAGGAACCTACTAGGAACTGCCACATGAAAAGGATACAAAGAGAAAGGGAGCAGGTATCAATTGCCTCAATATTAACTTCTTATCACATCAGAAGCTCAGTATCACACCTTCCTTCAAGCTGCTGATCCCAAAGAGACTGGGACTGTGCATACTGCACCTTGATGCATCCAAGCGGCCCTAGATACCTGTGTTTCAGTACCTGTACCAAACCCCGAGTTCCCTGAATGTTGCTGGCTGGTCACCTGATCAGATGAGGTAATTTCCATGACCTCTTGTTGCTATATGATTTTTTTTCTAGGAAGTATGTTGTTACAACTCAAAAACCCTCCTGATACTCCTGATAACTGTCACCATTGTGCTATACCTTTCCTGATCCAATAGCCTAGTGTTTTTCATAATATTGAGCTACAGATAAAAATCAAAAAAAGATATTGGAAAAAAACTTCTTGAGCGATTGTCTTCTTTTAATCAAAATTAAAACATTCCTAAGTAAATTTTTTGTGCAATATGCCATAATATCTTTTTCAAGAGATGAAATACTTGGCAGAAAAGTTGCACAATTTTAATTTAGTGGTACTTTTGGGGGGCTTTTTTTGAGGCAGATGTTTAAGACTTCAGAATTTTATTGTGAGAGAGTGTGGATGTGCTGGAAATTGGTTATGATAGTAACAAAAATCTCTACGAGCTGCCAAGCAAATTCTAGACAAAAGGGAACACTATATAGAACGTGTGAACTAAACAACAATATAGTAACAGCAAAAAGACAGAAAATACTTCAGAGACCTCTAATCCCCATGGCTTGTTGAGGTTTCAGAGGGAGAACATGAAGATCTAGTGCATTTTTCCTCAAAGTTGTATGCGTGCTTGACTTCCCACATTGGACATTTCCACTGAAGTCAGTGGGATAACTTGTTCTGAATAATACCATATGTCTCCATCTTTTCAGGCCCGAAGTCCTAAGATGTATTTATTAGGTCTGGGATGTGTATAGTTTTATCCACGTTCACATTTGTCCAGGACAGTCATTATTTATTTACTCCTAAAACAGAAGAATATTTGTAGTGTCTATCAGTGCTCCTGACCTTTGTCTTCTAAATCTTTTTGCTCTTTTGCATGGTGACGTGCTTTGATATTTATGAAAAATGCAAACAGGGTTCAGCCCTCTTAAATATTGCACCAAATCACTGAGCACTTTAGAGGCTGTTGGTGAACAGTACTTTGAGATCCAGGATGTAAGGACATGGTCTGTGAATCCTTGGCTGAGCAGATACATTAGCTGCCCAGTTTTCTGGATGATGTAGAAAATACTCAGAAGGAGCCACTCTGTTTCTTTTTACCTGACCCCAGGGAAGGCTTCTCCACAGTTTATTTGGCAGGATGCTAAGGCTCAGGCCCACTGTTTCCTGATAGAGAAAGTGGACTGTAGGCTTTTATAAATGGCAATTCCCAGTATTGCCAACACTTACATACAGTTAGTGTGATAAGCAATGCTACCCGGCAAAAAACCTTTAAGAAGAAAAGACATCCCTAATAAAGGCATCATGTAAACAGCTAAAAACCATTGTAGATCACAGTGGGAGAAACTTGCATTATGTCTCACTATTAGCAGTTCTTAACTTGCAGTAATAAAGATAAAATGGGCACCTTTCTTTTTATTTATTTTAAGGAATTTTTGATTTTTGCCAAGGGATGCAAAGGTTCCTGGCTCACAGAACCCCAGCCATCTTTAGTTCTGTGATGAAAAATACACTTCTGCACATACTGATCTCAATTGTGCACACAGCTTTGGCCACACATTTCAAGATTTGGACACATGACTAGGATGCATTTTCAAAACTAATAATAAATATTCAGAAGTCTTCTAAATTATGTGTGATGACTAACACATATTCAAAATGACCTGAAAGCAAATTCAAGCTGTGAGACCCAGGGTCTTCAAATGTCCAGCAGAGAAGTCAACATTAACTGCATGAAATTGTTTTGTGTAAAAGGGAAAGATTATTCTCTTTATTTTACTTACATTCATGCATTTCTTTTCAGATATATTGCATATTTTATGTTGACATTATGAAGCAGTTTACTGTAATCCATAATAAACTTGGATTTTTTTCTTAAGCTGTGTTATATTTTTTGCATTTTATTCTAGCAAATGAGGACTGAGCCTGCATTCAGCTGTTGCTGTGCCAGCCTGGCATAACCCCACCAAAGTAACTGAAGCTTTGTAACTGAGTCCAGACTGTAGGTTTGTACATTTTGCAAAGCATCTGGAAACTTTGGTGGACCAGAGCCAAACCCATAACTCATGGTTATTACTTTCATTATGTGATGATTTTATGACATACAATATCCCATTTTCTTAACAGCAGTCTTTTAAATGCAAACCTCTGGGAACTGATACGTTTTTGTCCCTAACTTTTGTTCATTGCTTGCTTGGGTAAGGGTGTTTTATTGGAGACCGGCTAAGATGTATTTGTTTGAATCTAGTGCTTGAACATGACAAACTTTTAGCACCTTACATAAACAGTTTGGGTATCTGAGCCAGCTTCCAAGACAGGACTGAGGGCATCATAACAAATATGATCTTAAATCAGAAAATGACATGAAGGACCAAACCATTCATTCACTGTCTGAAAGACTGATATAGTCTCCTTAATAATATAATTTGCCTGGGAACATCAGAGTTCCCGTTTGAAATGAGCACTCAGAAAAATGGAATGAAACAAGTTGAATTACTTTATTTATACCTCTGGCTGTCTTTAGGAGTATAAAGAAACTTAACAGATATTTGCTGCTTTGGATATTTGCAGTGCTAACCCTAGGTCTGAGACAGGATCATTTATTTTAATTTGACAGGTGAGTTTTTGTACTTAGGGTTTCAGAAATAATCAAATTTCACCTTTGAATTATTGCATATAACTAAACATTCTATTTTAAAGAATTGGCTAAAGCGTAAGTCGTTCAATAGAAGCATGAAAATACTTTTGTTATCATCTTGGAAAGTTCTACAATAAAATGGGAATAATCCCTTTGGAAGTTAGTTGATGCATGTGTTAATTAGGTTCAGAAATACTGATGCATTGTCTGTTCAGGCTTTCAGTTTTTCTACCCCTGCTTTGATCATCTGATATCCAAATAGGTTTCTTTTGAAGGCTGGTTCAGCATATTGGAATTGAAGCAATTTGGTGAGTTTTTCCTAAAACAAACTTTCAATGCAGAACATCCTTCTGCTTCCTCCAGTTTTACCCCAAAATAAAAAAGAACATAGCTCCTAGTCTATTTTTCTTCTGCCTCCAGCTCAGTTGTGTCCTGTCTTCCTCATTCTTAATGACCTCCTCCAGTTGTTCTCAATCTGCTCCAGGTTCTTCTGTGTATATAACAAAGTAGGTAAATTATTTCTCAGAAAGCTCTTTTCTCTGATGGCAGAGAATAATCTGTTTCCTGGCCAATAGTTTCATTGGTGATATGTCATTACTGAGATGAGGTTCAGAGGAATGCAAGATGAGTACTGCTGTGCCCTCCTCTTGACTGGCTTTGTCCTTTATAAGAAGTGTGACAGCACCTTAAATAATTGTCCTGCTGGTGGTCTTAATGGTTCCTTCTGAATCATATTCCAGTGATCATCCTGGATTAAAATGTCTGACTAGTCAGTTTTCAGAGAAGCTTTCTGTTACTGGTTTATGGAATTCTCCACAGTTCCATATCAGTATAGTTGTCCTAAGGCAACTGTTTCCACAGTTTGATCTCTTATATAGCTTGATGATGGATTGATGTACAAAAAGATGGTTCTCTGTCACCTTAAATACCATGCAAACCTAATTTTCCAATCAAGAAAAAAATCCACTCATTTGGGATTTTATCCAAGACAAAATATTTGCACCTGGAAGGTTGTGTTTTGGTCCCCACTACACGAGAAAGGACATGGAGAGGCTGGAGAGGGTCCCGCACAAAGATGATCAAAGGACTGGGAAGCCAGCCAGATGAGGAAAGGCTGAGACTGCTGGCTTTGTTGAGTCTTGAGAAAAGAAGACTTTGGGGAGACTTTAGGGCCGTGTTACAGTATTTGAAGGGTGGCTGCAAAGAAGATGGAAGCTCCCTTTTTACAAGGAGTTACATGGAAAAGATGAGGGGTAATGATATAAGTTACTCTGGGGGAGATTCCAGTTGGACACAGAAGGAAAATTTTTCCCTATTATGTCAGCCATTGAAACAAACTGCAAAGAAAAGTGGTGGATTACCCAACGTTGGACACCTAAGCTTCAGTGGACAGGGCACTGGGTCATTATGTCTACGCTATGCTTTTGACAAAGGAGTTGGACCGGATTATTCTTGAGGTCCCTTGCAACCTGGTATTCTATGTTTTTATGGTTCTATGGCAATTCAGATTGAGACTCCAAGAAGGAGCATAAGCAAAACTGGATTGAGAAGGTTCATTCTGGAATAGGTTAAAACCTTTGACTGGGACATCTTTGGCTAGAGGTTTGTTAACCAACTGATGGGATCCACCGGGTTTCTGTTGTATTGCTTTCAGTTGCTGCTGGTCAGCTGTTTGGTACTGCTTCCTCAGCAAACATGCAGTCACTTCTTGTAGAAATTCTCCTACACTGTTTCAAAATAAAATTAACCGGGTTTGCTAGACTGAAGTATGTGGAAGTTGAAATACTTTGGAGCCCTCAATAAATGAGTTATCACATTTCTGCCTGCTTTCAGCCTCATAAAGTCTGTTTCAACCTAAATTATTCTACGAGTCTGAGAGTCCATGAAAATTAGTTGAGTGTGAAGACTGTTGGGAATGCCTCAGCTCCATGGATTACTTCACAGTAATAGTAACTCTATCCCATAGTATAATGTCTTTTCTGTAATTCCTGTACACAGGAATCACAGGTGAGCTTTCCTCACCTCCTTTGTATATGTGTCCCATGAAGGAAAACAGAATATTTCCACTGCATCTAGCAAAAATTCACCTATCTTTGAAGGTCTGAGTTGACTGTAGCCCTTCCAATTTGCTAAATCCCACAAATAAGACTGTGTGCTTGCCAGCTGGCAATCAGACCTACAAGTGGATAGAACTCATTAGCAGGGACTGGTTCTATTTGGAGATTGGACTTGCAGTGTACATATCCCACACATAGTTGCAACTAGATTCCAACCTCTGGACCTTTGGCAATGTAAGGCAGGAGCATCGTCTGCCAAGTCAGACTGCAACTCCCCACTCAGCAAGTTATTAGAAGCTGTGCAAAATTGCCTACTCTGAAGCTGAGACATGTCCTAGTACTCTCATACAAGTTAGTCCACTTGAGAAAGGAGAACACATTCACCAATATTGTTTTTCTCCACAGTCATACTTAGAGTTTTGCAAACCACTGTTTATTTTCATCACATTCAAATAAAAAAAAACCCTAATCTTTTTTCTCTAGTATTACTCTGACATTTTGAAGGAGAGAGTTAAGGTCCAAAGGATGCAATGCACTCCTTCATGTCACATTTAATCAAAAATTCCACTCAGAAGAATTTGTCTCTTGATCATATTCACATAAAAGTAACCAGGGTTAGTAATTAGTATCTTAGATGAATTCATATTTTTAATATTTTTAACTGAAATGAGCATAAATAACATGGAGTTTTCTGTTAGCAGGTCTTCTGGTTAAATATCTTTTTTGTTTTAGAGCTCTGGATTCACTTTTTTCTGAATCCTTCTTGTGCTCGAAGGAAAATTTGTTCATACCAGAGTCTCTTCTATATTGCACTGTTTTAAATTAACTTTGTAGTTGCAAATCTCTAGAGAATTGCTTTTTGTCCTGTGAATTAATTCCTCTCTACTAATGGTTAGTTAAAGATTCATCTATGAAACGAGGGAAGGTCCTATAAAGAAGAAATAATAGATGTGAAACAGATATTTGGCAAAGAACATTACTGCTTATTCCTTTTGCCAATTGCTTTTTCTCAGCATTTCATGAGTGATAGATTATGTGGCTTCTCACAGACATTTTAGCTATGTTGTGGAATGCCCTTTACTGGAAGACTTTAGGTGAGCTTAGTAAAACTTCTGGTACATTTGATCTTGCCTCAGTATGGGAGGATGAACTAAATGACCCTGTGGATTTCTTTGCTGAGGGGTTTCTATCCTGCTTTATGTGTCCAGGATTCTCACAACTCAGATTTTTTTTAAAAAAAGCTGTGCTATGCTACATTTAGTTAGTCTAAACTGGAAATAAAGTAGAACTGCCAATGATTTTATCCATTTCTATTTCTCATATCTGAGCTTAAGAACTTCTCTTTCCATTCAGTTTTAAAGAAGTGAAACAAGAGAGCAGTATAATTTAGAGACTTCTTATTGGCAGAAATCTTGCTCACAATGCTTTGCTCTGTAAATTAAAGTTCGAGAGGGTTTTAAACCAGGATGTTCCTTGCCAACAGTGCAATTTAGGAAGCAATTACTTGTAGCTAATATGGTTTGGGATGGATGCCATCATTGGAACAATGAGATTTTTCCCTTGTTTTTGACCCAGTAAACATTCTGTTATGAAGCTATGTAACCATACATATGGACATTAAGGAAATGAAAGAAGAGTTTGAAAAAAGAAATCTCTGAATTGAAGGTAAACTTATGATGATACAGATTTCAACTCAAATTCAAGCTGGGATTGAGAATAAAGACTTCATTTATGATTACTGAAGACTTATGAGGTTGTTGGAGGTCAACAGAACTGTGGTGTTATGATTTACATAAAAGTATAAAAGCAAAGCAATTACTTTAGTCCATTGTTCAAAGCAAGCTATTATGTCTACCTAGTTTAAATTAATAAACTGTGATGTAGTAGAAAACAAAGACATTTTCAGACATGTTTTACTTGCTAGCAATCTCCAACTATATATTGCTGCTCTAATGCTTTTCCAGAAATTCAGCCTAATCACTAATAATTGAATTTTTCAGAAAACTTTTTCTACATATTGGCTTCATAAAACCAAATTGAAAAGGTAGACAAAATCGTTTGTTTGAAATGCCTTTTTTTATCTGAAGAAAGCAGCTTTGCACAATTATGAGAAGCGATATATGGTCACAAGATGTAAAGTTCTAATACAACATCATTTTTACAGCATAATCAAAGGAAACTTTTAACATTTTTTTCTGCATTTCTGGTCAACTGTGCACAAGTGAGAAAAATCATTAATATTTTCCCTATTTTGTCCTCTGATATTGGTGGTAATTTCAAATGAAAGGAAGATGCATTTGCTAAACAAACCATGTTTTAACCACACAGTTCCTATTGTATCTCCTGTTAGAGTGCTGTGGAATGGCCAGTGTCCAAGGACACAAAAAGACGTAAAACATCTGTTCCAACATAAATATGGAAAACTACTTTAGGAGACATTTGTGTCTATTAGCGTCAACTGTGTTACATTTGTTAAACTTATACTAAGTTCTAGTGTTCTGAACAAAGCCAGAGTATCTAAAACCCCGTTCTTTTGAAAAAGCAGGACACAAATAGGACAGAAATGAAACAGTGAAAAAAACAGCTGCAAAAAGAAGACCTGTGGTCACCTGCAAATACTGAAATAATGACTTTTTAAAAAATTTTAACAATGCTACACTTAGATAGCAGAAGAGCTGAACAATCTTGTCAAAAAGTATAATGATTTATTAGCTGTGGGATCTGTCTGGGTGTTTCTGAAAATAAAATTTGGACTGTGATTGTGTACACATCATTAAGCAGGAGTAGGTTAAGCTGCCTTTTTTCCTCATAACACTGTGTTACAGATTTTACCTAAACACACTTCACTCTACTGATGCTTTAATCCAGTGAAGGAAGGCTCGAGGCTTCCATATTTTCAATAAGGGAAAGAACAAACCATCTCAACTATTGAGATTATTCTTAATCTGTCCAGCAAAAATGCTGACTTTAATTACAAAAATTGGCATGTGCCATATTTTAATCCTAGATAAGACTGGAGAAATAGCCATAGAAATCTAAAAATGTTAACTTTGTCCCTCTGTGTGGGTAGATTCTGCTGGATAACAGTATGGAAGGAAAAAATAGCTGTAAGCTTTATTGTGTAAATTTGGTGTTTGGTCCAGGCAGGTGAAATCGTGATGTCCTTAGCCAAGGGACATTTTCAGTGATCTCTTCTAGGCACAAACCCAGAAAAGCAGAGTCAATACATCATCCACACCTTCTTTATTAATTTTTTCCACCGGGTATTATGTTAAATGTTAAATTATGTTAAATAAATTCTTTATTCCCTGTTGTTTAGATTTGACAGAGTTTGAATGCCTGACTGGCCAAATTAAGATGAGGCATTTTAGACCAGGCTCTGTCTGAAAGGTTAATCAATAAAAACAGAGGCCTCTGATAGAAAAAATACTGTTTCAGAAAAAGAAAATGGAGTATTGGAATTGTTTTGTTCTACTTCAATAATTCTGTGTTTCATAGCTGTTTTCAGCGAAGAGCAGATGGAAAACTGAGTCGTGGATCAAAAAACTCTGTAGGAATTTAATTTTTCTGTTTTACAAGAAATTAAACTAATAATCATAAACTTTAGACAGAAGCACAGAAAAATGTGTAAATCCACCAAAAAAGAAATGTGAAAGTGTATTTTCTCCTCAAAATGCATTTCATTGTTCCCTCTGAAAGCAAGATATTGAAAATAGCTTAGCTTCAAAGCCCTGTTTTTCATTATTGTGGCTTATTGCCCACTATTAGCTGTTTCCAAAGCCCGTTAGAAGCTCTTGTGTTCTTTGACTCCTTCTCCTACAGATTGTGAAAGAAATTTCTGCCTGTTGTGGAGCATTAAGTTTTATATTTGTATTGCTATAAAAAAAATATTAACAGTATCTTCTGCTGACTACTCTTCTTACAGTGGGAAAGATGGAGACGGATGTGTGGGTTTCCTCTGTGCTTTGTAGAAGCCTTAAAAGGCATTTGTTTGATGATGAGTTGCCAGAGAACTGACGTGGTACCTGCAGAGCTGCCATGGGCATTTCTGATAGCTGCTGTTGTAGCTGACAGCTTACACTGACCTTCTGTACCAGATATTTTGCTTGGTCCCTGCTCTCTGCAGAAATGAAAATAGGACAGTGGGATGGAAGCGAAAGTCTTCTGTGGCCCAAGTATTTTTTCAGTCTGTGCACTGTGCATGGGATCCGTCTTACCTGACTTCCGTTTTCAACAATGAGACCTAGTTCCTTTGGATGCCTGGGTGAATTCCAGTTTTAAGGCACAGTTCAGCTGATCTTTTTGAATATCTATTTTAGTTGTCTGAGTGACTTAGCTATAAAGTTGTAGTGTCTGTGTTTCATCTCCTAGTATCTGATCAGATTAAACCTATCTTCTGTAACTTATATCCTGAGCAATCTGGATAAAATATGTTTGACTAAAACAAGTCATGCAAGCAAAGTTACATGAGTCTCCTGTGCAGAGGAGGTAGGGAATGTGGTACAAACTCCTTTAGCAGGATGTTGGTTGCATTCACTAGCACATGAAATTCCTGTAATTCAAACCTGATATTGTAACTCGTGGTACCACTTTGTGACTAGTGAGTATCTGATGATGGATATCCAGGGCTTGAAGACTTGTGGGGTGCTGAATAGTCTGTATACATGTACTTGAGCAGAATGAAAGCATTTGATCCTAAGAGATTGGACCTGTCTTGGATCTGGCTCTTCACCCACTGAAAATTCCTAAAACTCTTAGGGTCAAGTCATTATAGAGGTAACATTATTTTTGCATGAGGTTTGTTTTGGAAAAGGAAGTGAAAGAAGAGAAAATGGGGCAGGGAGTGGGAAGGGACTGGTGATGGAGGAAATTGAGCAGAGAAACCACTTTTCCCGTAATCATTTTATTTGAAAGTATAATTTCATAACCTTTTTTAACTTTTTCTTTATAGGGCTTGAGGTTTTACCCTTCATCCAGGGTTTTATCATCTGTTATGAATTTAATGTATAATTTAAATAAATGATAGAAAAATGAACCCGCTAGTGATAAGAATGAAGGCTCTGTCTCTATGAAATAAAAATTCAAATTGTTCATTTCTCACCTTATAAAGTTATGAAGCTTTGCTCCAGTCACATACTTTTGTGATTGTTCCCTACCGTTAGGTGTGAAAGTCATTATTAGTTGTCAAAAGCTGTTGAAATATAAAATCTGACCTGTAAATATTATTTGCTCTTATTATTTTGCAATAGAATAATATGAACAGCACAGCAAATTAACATACAGCATACAAGTTCAAAAATGCAGTTTTTATTCTTTTGAGATTTTAAGTTCCAGCCTGCCAAAAAGGCTCCTTCAAAAGTGTCCCTTAATCTTAAATAACAACCTAGAGGTAGTAAGGACCATATGGAAAGTCTCTTTTGTGGGAAGAACAAAGAAATGTATGGTGTCTAAGTCTTGGTGTAGATATCTGTCAAGATGAAAAGAGCACATCATATACCATATTTGGGATGTGGTTTTGACCCTCTCACTTGCTGAGCAAATGTAGGACTTTAAGAAGCTTGGAAACTTCATTTATAGTAATAAGCACCTGGATCAAGTTCATTCCTCTTGATAGAAGCATTCTTTTTGCATCAGCTCTTCATGGGAGCATTTCTGTTAGGGGCATACTTACAGTAAGTAAGTTCCCTCTGTAGCAGATGGGCACTATCCTGGTTCCTCCAGAAGGCTATTAATTTTGGCACAATCCTAATCAACTTCTGAAGCTACTACTCTCTGTTCTTTGACTCAAAATGGCTTCAGCTGTTGTGTCATAACTTACAGAACATCGTTAAGCCAGAATCAAAGAATCAACTCACATGCCAAGATATGAATGATACAATGCTCTTGTGTCGATAGCTTATCTCTGTCATAAAATATTATAGTTAAAAAATTAAGACAACTTGGGGTTTCATAACCATCCTAAACATTTCCAGATTTGCTTCAATTCCCTATGTCTCTTCTGTGTTTGAAAACCCCCTGAAGAAAATGGAGGTGTTTATCCCTGTTTAAATCTGAGCATCTCTTTCAGATGCCTGAGCCAGAGCATTTATCCTTCAGAGTCCTCTCAGCCCACCCAGTAAAGCAAATGGAGAAAATTATCCTTCAGGGAGTGAGTTGGAGAACCTAACAGATGCTATCACAACATTACAGAAAACAGCTCTTAAGTCAGTAGCAACCCTATCCTTGTCCTTCTCAAAGATCAGAGATAAGGATCACTTTTTAAGCCAGAATTATAGTTTAGGTGATGGTGGTAAAAAAGACATTCACTGAGCTTGTTCTCTGCCTTTCCATAATTTTTGCGAACCGTCTTGCAGCTTCAGAAAAGACCTGTGAGTTTCCTGCATGCTATCTGGGGACTCTTACAATGAAGATGCTACAGAAAGAAGGCTCTGTGCCTGTAACACCATCTCCTGTAACCAGGAACTGTAGCAGTCATTCCTATGAAGTGCTCAGTATTTTGTTCTTAGCCCAGCAAAGTACTAATATGAGTGCTCAACCTCAATCATGTGACCTTAATCAGGAAAATGTGAATGGGAAACTATGTCCATTCCCCTAATGATGCAAACAGGAGCTGATATAAATGAATACATATTTTGAGCTTTGTATTGCTGAAAATATCTTGTCTTTAAAAACTAGACCAGATAACCAGTGACTGATAACCAGTTAATTGTGAACTCCAAGTGCTGAGTTACAGCTCCTTTTTCAGTTGAAGCTGCATCTAAGTAGGATCTAAAATAGTAGTAACAACAAATAGAGGACTTGACAATCTTTCAATCACTCAAATAAAACTTCATTGCAACAAGTATAGTGTAGCTGATTAAACTAGGGGTGCGATTTTCATCTCATAGAAAAAATATTTTTATTGTTTTGTGTTTGGGTTTTTTAAATATATGAAACCTAAAGTGGAGCAGAATTCCCAGATGGACCCCTACCTTAGAGTTAGTCACTTCTTATCCCATTGGAGATTTTTACTTAAACCACTAACTGAACTCACATCAATCAGTACATAAAGGATTTGAACTTGCATCTCCTACATCACAGCACTTCTCATGAGAATTATAGAACCATTGCATTATTAAATTTGGAACAGACCTCTAAGATTATCAAGTCCAGCTATCAACCTAGCATCACCACTATGCTCACCAATAAACTGTGCCCTCCAGTGCCATATGCACACATTTCTTTGAACACTTCCAGGGATGGTGACTCCATCACTTCCCTGGGCAGCCTGCTCCAATGTTTGGCAACTCGTTCTGTGAAGAAATGTTTCCTAATACCTAATCTGAACCTTCCCTGGTGCAACTTGAGCCCATTTCCATTAGGCTCTTAGAGATTACAGAGGTGTTTTAGTTGTGTTTTCTACTGGACATGGTCTGGTATATCCGTTCCCAGGTTATTTACTAATCAGCCTTTCCTGACAAAACTAGAGGAACGCCTGGCCTGCTTCTAACTTGAATCTCAGCACCATCAGGTCTCCAATGGCTGTGTGAATGACAAGCTGCACCATAGGAAGCCCTCAGGGCACTTCTGGCCTGCAGCAGTTGCCTTAGGAGGGAAGGCTGAGGGAGATGGTCTATTTTAAGCTAGAATACACAAGGTTTCTGTGAGAGTTCATAGCAGCTTTCCTGTGCAAGAAGAGGTTGACAAGAGGGAGCCAGGCTCTTTATGGAAGAGGTTCACAGCAGAATAAAAGCTGATAGTCATGAATTGAAACAGGGCAGTTTCTGCCTGGAAGCATGTAAGGGAACATTTCTTTCTTTGTGATTCAGGCTTCCCAGGGGGGTTGGGCAGGCTCCATTCTTGGAGGTTTTCAAGACCAGAATAGCAAAGCAATCTGAACAACCTGGTCTGATTTAATAGCTGAGTCTGCATGAAGCAGGAGGTTAGATTAGAGACCTCCTGAGGTTCTTTCCAAGTGGAATGATTTTGTGAGTCAGTGATCCCTTAACTGTATGAAGGAAGCACATTTTTGAGGGATGTAAAACAAATCCGATATGCTCTTTGACTGTAGCAAATTGTTGTGATGTGAAAGATTCAAAGCTATATATGTTTGCTTTTATTAATGATTAGAAGTGCCTTTTCATTTTGAAATTCTATGATTTGACATTTGAAGTACATAATATAATGTATAAAATATGAAGAGTGTTACAACTGTAACATATAAAACACAGATGAACATATCACAGCCTCAAGGTAACCCATTTCTTGCTTTATAAGCCAGAAATACTTGAGGAAGTATCATAGTTTTCCAGAGTGCTACACTGTGCAAACAGATCTCTACTCCTAGCTTACAGATGTGGAGCAAAAATATGTGGTTAGACAGGCCCTTAAACACTGCACATGTGGGGGTTGCAGGCAGCAAGTTATTCCAGATAAAATCATGATAAAGCTGTGATTGGCATGCTTCCACTTTTTCATTTTTCTGACAGCGTATCACGATTTGACACGTTTTGATTTTTTTATACCATTACATCTGTATGAGGAAAGCTTCGTATTAAGGACCTTGTACTTCAGAAAAGAAGGACAAGCAGACCTGAAGAGCTGCTCTGTTGGAAAAAAACCTATATATGAGTTGTATCTAGTAGGGTGCAAATGTAAATATTTGGGGAATTTACACTTTGCTTTAGCTCCTGGCATTTGTGACATTCACTATTAAGCACGGTGAAACAATCAAAATTACTTTTGTAACTTGCTATATTTGCTGTGGAGAGGTACTCATTAGTCTTGTGGACTTTTGAAATAATTGCACTCAACAGCTGACACTGAGGTCAATCAGAAGACAGGGAAAAAATATCTTGGGAAATGTCCAACTTCTTGTAAAAACTGGTTATGAGCAGCACACTGCCAGTGGACCACCAGCACTCATAAATAATGATAGCACAGCTTTTGTTTGACTTTAACTCAGAACTAACTGCACAGCTTCAGTCAATTACTGGAGGGTGAGAAAGGCAGAACAGGACTGAAAGAGCTATTTTTGCTTTACATTAAATGCCTTACAGCACATTCAAGATTCATTTAATCGTAGAACCATTAAGGTAGAAAAAGATCTCCAAGATCATCAAATCCAACCTTCATTATGGTTTTGCATTCTGATACAGTGAAGGGGTTTATGCTGTTTTACCAGGAGGAAGTGGGATCATTGAACTTGGCAATGTGAAGGCCATTTGGAGCCTCTGCATGTCTGGGATTTCATAGCTGCATTGAAGTCCTTTGTTGGATCTGTGTACATTTCCATTCCCCACTATGCTAGATGATTAAGTTTATCAACCTAGAAGGAGCTTATTTAATCACATAATCACTGTGGGGTGTTCTATTAATATCAGTTTTTATATGGACATTTTGTAGTGCAAAATGGTAAGCTAGATTTTATCTACTACATGTTTTCTTTTATATATGTACATATATATATATAAAGTTTACTCTTTAGTATGAAAATAGTAATGCAGTGCTTTCAGACTAGCAGCCAATCTTGAGCTGTTTCCTCCTACATTATTCTTTCAACACAGTAGGATAGTAGGTTTAATATTGAAAAATAGAGGCATCATTTCCAAATATTTTTTAGGAATTGCAAATAATTATTTAAGCAATTCTGTTCAATTGCCATAGCACGGCACATCTAGACAGCTGTGTGTCCTAAGAAAACAATTTACGGTTTATTTAGGCCATATCCTTCTCTTTCATCTTTCCCCTTTCTGGCCTTCCCTCAGGATTTCATTGTCTTTCTCATGTTGGTAATATGAAAAAATTATTGGGCAGAGACAAGAATTTCTCAAACTTTAATACTTTTCTGTAAGTATCCTCCTCTGATTCAGTCATGCAGAGCTGCCATTTTTATGAGAGAAAGGGTTATTAACAGATTGGGGGAGGATCAGCACAGCAAAATTACTCCACATCTGTGTATTCCTATAAAAAAAGACTGTAAATTTTATACAATCTCTACTGTTGTCAGATGATAAAAAGGCTGTAAAAAGGATGTGGAAGGAAGGAATTAAAATGAAGTAATAGCAAGATGACAACATCCTTGTGCTAATACTTAACTTTTCTTAAATTACTATCATGTATCTAATACAGATTACAGTATACAGTACATAATGGAATCTAATGTATGCTTTATCATAATACACTGTAATCTAATATTTGCTAGAATAGATACTTTCCATTATCTCAGTCCTTTTGTCTGTGGTAAATCCTCTGATTCAAACTTGAAATATTTCAGTTTTCTGCAATAGCTTAGTCTGCTGCAAGGCCAGGGTCTCAATGTCCACAGTAAGTTCTTGCAGCTCTTTGCCACATGGAAAAGAGCTAGAACTGGAGACAATCTGGTCTGTGGGATTGGTTCAAGATTTGTAGGGCTTTTTGTAGAGCCTTTTTACTACTGGGCAGACACTCTGAATAAAATTCCTGTTCAAGGTAGCCAGTATCTTCCTGAGGAAGAGTAGGAAGATGAAAAATAGATGGTTAAGAACTAAGAGCATGGGCAGGTTGAGGGAGATGCCTCAGCCAGACTGTCTGTCTAAGGCAAAAAGATTGAGACAATAATATTCAATCCATTATTTTAGAGCTGCTTCAGGGAGCATTGCTTGTAATCAAAAAATCCTTTCAGTCAGAAACACAATGTGAGTCATAATGTGTGAGAGTTTGCTACAAGATGTGAATATATCCGTGCCTATTCTGCTGAAAAAAAACTTGTTCCATGTTTCCAGAAACTTGAATTTACAGTAATTAGTTTTATTAGTGGACACAAGAAAGTTAAATACTAAACACCTCACAGGCTGACTCAAAATACATATGAAAGGTAGAGGAGTCCCTAGGTCTACAGAGAATTATTTCTTTGAAATGCTGTATCTTGGTTTCACCTGGCCTGGGAACATTGCCCAGATCCAAGTGTAGCCTCTGTCCTTACAAGAAAAACAGTAGTTAACATGTTTCTGACATTTCAGTGGAAACAACCTGAGTCACTTTGATTTAATTATGTTTGTTGTGCTACACTGGCTGCATTTTCTGCCTCCTCTTTGCTCCCCAGACCTGAAGTAAATCACAGAAATCTTCCAGATGTCTTCCTATAAGGGAGAGAGAATTTCTGTATGGAAGTATTTATGTAGGTCGGGGGAAATTCAGTGTCTAATAAGATGTAATTAACTGCCTTAATACCTCGTTGAGGAAGCCTAAATTTTGATTTTTAAGGGGTTTTTTTTCTATTCCCACTATGTCCCTTCTCTGGGCTAATGTGATCTCAATATTTATCAAAACAAGACTTCAGCTCAGCGTCACTTACCATGCCTTGCCTATAAATATAGTCATTAAGCACATTATTTGGTTTTCAGAAATAGTTGGGGTTTTTTGAGGAAGGCCTTGTTCGACTAGTGGCTGCTTGATTACTTTACCCAAATGAAAAGTACAAGTAGTAAATTACTGCGAGAAGGATGTTGGAGAAAGCAGGGCAAATTCTTACTTCAGCCTGCTCATTTGGTGCTAACTGCATGCAATCTGTTTCTGTCCATGTGTGAGAGCTACCTGCACACAGTCTGCTGTTCAGTGAGCCATCAAGCTGTAAGCCTGCATTTTCAGTCTGCTGTGCACCAGGAGGCAAACCTTTAATCAGTATCTTTTGAAAGAGATCATGGTTAGTAAAAATCAGTTAAGTTCACTTCTGTGATTCTAGCAGCCAGTGTGCTGCAAATTCACTAGAGTCAATTTCGACCCCATTATAGTTTAGAAAATAAATCACTACGTGGCTAGATTTTTAGGTGTTCTAGGAAAACAAACTTACTCGTCTTACTCCTGTCTCCCAGCTGTGTATATTAAATGAGTATCTGGGGATATGTGAAATTTAGTGCTGCTCATAGCTATTAGACGTCAATGAAAATATTCTAACTCAAAGGGTCTTTTGAATGAAATACGTAATGATTTTGAAAGTCAAATCAGTCCTTCATTACATCATTTTTTTAATGGTTAGCCACAGTGCGGTGTAAGGGAAGCATAAATGATAACCAGATTCTGTCTGTAAATGTATTTATCTTTTTTGTTTTGATACAGTCTCCATTATGAGTGTTTTCCAAGAAACTTTAGTCTCAAATGATGTCAATTTCTTTCCTTTTGAGTAATTTTATTTTTATCAAAGCTTTTAACTGAAGAGAAAGAAAGGAGAAAAAAACCCCATCACTTCTTAAATCTTCCCATTTATGACTCTCTTTCATATATAAAGTCACTGTCATCCTTTCTGTACTACCATGGGCTTATACAGCACATCCTGAATATAAGTAGCTGTGGCTGGAGTTATGGATAGTGTTGAATGGAGACCTATCCATGCACTGCCCATGTGTCCTGGACATTTGCATAGATACTTTCTCTAGTGTCATTTACACATTCTTAGTTTTAGCCCTCACATTTTGTTGTGTAGGCAACAACACTCTGAACTTTACATCAGTAATAGGTTTCTCATAATGTATTTGCTGGTTACAGTTAGAAAGATTTGTGTAAATGCACTCTGTCTAAAAATATACTTTCTCAAGGTCTCTTGACTCACTTAAGCAAACGGCCTAATGTTGTAATAAGAGAAGGGTCTGATCTTTGGCCAGAAAAGCCTCAGAGATTGATTCTTTATCAGAGATGGATCCTTTGTTGAAGGTCACTTTAAAAACAGAGCCAAATACAGAAGGGTAAGTCAGCTGCTTGCAAGACTGCCAGGCACTATGACCTGCCTCCCACAGAGCTTCTGGGAAAGCTCAAGATACAGGGATCACCCCTGTCCAGAGTAGGGGCATTGCAATGAGCACACATCTATTTCAGGTGCCTCTTTTCTTCTTGGCACCTTTTGGATGAGAAGCAGTAGTGGATGAGATGGCTTACCAAAGAAAATCTCTAAACTTTAAACTGTGTTTGTTGTATCACAAGGAAATGTTCTACCAGGGAAATACCTATTGATGCACTGCACACTCCCAGTAATATGTCCTGAGAACAGCTATTAGACCAAGCATTATTGGCAAAGCGATTTTTAAACTCTGTTACTGCTGAAGGGGCTGACTTACATATTGCATGAGCTATGGGTGGCTTTGCCTATGCTCAATACTAGAAAATTAGGCGCTTAGGAGGATGGTGGTAACGGAGTGAGAGTTTTGAGATGAGGGTGAATAGTGTTGGATGGAGCTCCAACATACAGAAAATAAGAGGCAGAGTTGTGAATTGGGCTCAAACATCCTAAATCTCTCATTGGAATCCTAACCCTCAATATGCCCCAGCCCCTAAATAAAAAGTTAATAGATATATTTCATCATCTAAAGGATTTTGTTCTAGAAAGAGAAAGAAGTGTTTTTGGTATGGTATACCCCAAAACACAGAGTGTTTTGCAAGCCTTGCTTACTGTGAAAAGCAGTTTTAACAGTAGTGTTGGCAGATGTATAGCTCATTGGACTAGGTCCTTGGCTATCATGTTTTTTCAATGCATTGCATTCACTGTCAGAGTATTTCAGTTTCAGAATTCATGAAGGAACAGTAATGCTTTTCAACTCATTCTTTCTCTCATCCCTCTTCATACTTTCTGAATGCAGTGGTAATTGTGCAGTCTGAGAAGTTCTGCTGTGTTTGTCAGAGAAGTTCTGCTGTGCTTGTCATGGCTGTGATATAAAGGTCTCAGCCTAAAAGCAAAGGGACAGGGCTAGAGCTTGAGTGCCTCTTGCACACAGGAGGCTTAGGGTATAGATCTCTCTGCAGTGTGATCTGTGAATATCATATACCCTGAGCATGGGAGAGTAGAAATAAATGCTCCTTAAAAAAAGTCATGAGGCTGTGGGATTTCCCAGCTAGTATAGGACATTTTTTTATCTAATTACCAGGGAAAACAGTCAGGGTCACATCAGCACTTTATTGAGAGAACCATAAATATGTAATAATTCCTCTGTTTATTCCTTAAAACATTTACTTTTTGCACTGTCAAAGCACATGGTTTTCTCAAGCTATTCTCTATTTTCAGATAGTGGACTTGGCAAAATTCGAGTCAGTTCACATTCAGAGCTTGCACTTAAAACGAAGGATGTAAAGAAGAGGACTAAATAGGAATAGAAAACTGAAGCAGCTCTTTATTAGAGTCTCCAGGTCAACATTACCGTATCACTTTTTAAACTAAAAAACACCAGAACATAAACAGCAAAATGCTCCTCTTTATCTGCTATTCCTTGTTCCTGTTTTATCTTCCTTTTTAGGGAGGAAGAAATACTAAATTCTTTTAATTCCTTTTTTTTTTCTTCCTTGTGTACTTTGTTTATAAAGCATATGAGCTGGAAATCGTCACTGTTCTTGCTTGGGAGAAATATCATTAGCTTCATGAGGAAAACATGTTTGCTAAGAAAGCATGTGAAAAATTCATAGAGATGTTAGCTACAAATACTGAAAAAACCCCTTCTGTAATTACCATTAGGTACATTTTGAAATGTTTTCCAAAATTTATGCTTATAATATTCTGTTCTTAGTGGAGTTGGAGTTGGACTTCACATTCAATTGTCTTTGTTCAACTAATTCTGCTGGATCTCTGAGCTGTTCAGAATGATAATTCACAAGACTTTGCTAGATTAAGAGTCATACATTTTAGGTCTCATGAGTATTTTTGTTCCATGGCTCACAAATGCAGCACTTTGAACTGTTTGGGAGCAGGAAGGCAGATAGTGTCTAACTGATGTCATGTGCATATAAAATGGAATTGAATCAAAATCATTCATAGATTAAAAGGATTATTTTATATTCCCCATGCACATAAAAGATACTAAACTAGTGTTATGAAACTTGTAATATTTTCTCAAAACAGTTTCATAGCTTTCTGTGAGGTTAGCATTCTCAGTGCAGAGGAAGACACAGCATCTGCTGTAATGTTGGGATGAAATTTATTTGTCCATATAAACAGTAAGTGCTTTAATGCTCTCTTTGTGGAGAGGCACCTACTGGGATTTTCAAAAGTTCTTTAGCAGTTGGTAAAGGTACTGTATATTTATGACAATCTTCAGTCACTGGTTAAAGCATGTGACATTATTCTCAAATAAATTTTATATGCATAAATTTGTGATTGGGAAAAATCATGCAATTTCAGGTATGCTTCTATTCTTAAGAAACAGTAATATTAATTATAGCAAGAACATGATTAGCACAATTAAGAACTTAAAAGCAATTTAGACTGATGGCTGTACTTTGTCCACATACCAAACTGTTCTACCCTGACAACATGATCAGTATCTCAGCTTTTCATATCATTCCCAGTCTCTTACTGATGTCTGGGTGTTGCGTTTTCCAACCCAGGAGTGCCCAGACTCCTTTTCTAAAGTGTTTTTATGGTCCCTACTAGATCTGTGTGGAACTGAACATCTCACAGTCTTTTAATGTGTTATTTGTGACAGTCGTTGGGGTTGTTGGGGAACTATTATCCCATATTTGCCGGTAGATCTTACTAGGTTTCTTAAAAGATACTGTGGTGACAGTTTCCTTTAAAACATAGCTGCTGCACAAGGACACATTACTCCATCAGTTCATCCCGTTACTCCTATATTCTCTGTTTAATGGCTTTGTGTGTCTTTTGGTGTAGACGATGTTTTATCTATGCCTTCGACAGTGCTTGATGGCTAATAATAGTCGTTGTTTCCCATCCAACAGCAGTAGCAAACTGAAATTTCTTGGGCGAATGCCTCTCCTTATGGCAGGTCTCCATACTTATTTTGTACACACACATGTTTCATTTCAATCTAGTCAATTTGGGTGCTGAACTGAACTGGCCTGAACCTCTGGATCTTCAGAGGTTCATCTATCACTGAATACTGCAGCTGGACAGAGGGAGACAGTTGAAATGAGGTCAATATGCCAGCTGTTCCTTCATTTATCCCTGCCATATTAAGAAAGTTGATAGAGTGGAGCTAATCCATCTGCTCATAATTTATTACCTAGCAATAATATACAGTTTCACTATTTCATGAGCTCACTCTTTGACTAATTTTATTAGAAGTCCTTCCATAGCATCATTTTTAATCACTTTTCATGCAGTTTTAGTTATGTATAAAATAGAAGAAAAAGATGGACTAAAGAGACGTGAAAGTATTTAATGAGAAACTCAGGTCAGCTTAAATAGAACCAGATCAAATAAAGTTCAGTCAGTGAGCCTACAAAGACCAACAGAAAAGTGTTCTAAATTACCTCTTTCACATGAAGCTTTATTCTGTCATGTCTAAAGTGCAGTCAGAAGGAATAAGACAGCCCTGGCAGCACCATGAGAGGAGGCAGGGCTGCAGTGCCTGGAGGAGGTGGCTGGGTGACCTGCCAGGCTGATGGGCAGTGCTGGCCAAGGGACCACAGGGTCAGAGCTGGCAGGGGGAGGGGTCTCCTGCCTTCTTTACCAAGAATGCTCAGTGGGGTTTATCTCATCCACTAGTTCTCAGCCATGCATGGGTTCTGGATGTTAAAAGGATGCAGAATTTTGCCTCCGTGTTGGTTGTATGCAACACTAAAAGGAATTCCTGTGATCTTAATTATATTTCTCTTGTTATTTAGTTTAAAACATTCTGATCCTTTATTAGACTGGTAGGGGTAGTCTTCAGTGAATTGGGCTGGATATAATTTCAGAAATGAGTACTGAAGCAGAAATTGCCTGTTTTTCAGTGTTGAGCCCACCACTCCCATCGACTGTTAGAGGTTTTCATATAAATACAAGAAGGACTTTTACTGAGCAAGCTGACTGTAGAGCCTGTATACAGGCATCCTGGATGGGAGTTTCCAAAGCATTCAATTCATTAACATAAGTCTACTTCCACCAAAAATTATGGCTTTAGCCGCAGCTTTGAATGAACAGAGTTGGGTTATTCCAGAAAAATACTGAAAATCATTCCTTTCTATTTGAAAATGCCTTTTTGAGCTGATAGGTAGCCGCAGCTGTAGATGTTAAAAGTAACTTGATTTTTGTTTTGGTGTTGTGTCACTGCTGGAGCACCAAGTGTTAAAATGAACACAGATGGACATTTTTTCCTTATTGGGATGACTTCTCCCAGGAAAGTCAAGGGCTTCTTACCTTCTTTCCTTTTGCTGCAATTTCACAGTGATCATTTTTTCATTAGGGTGGAGGCGGTGAAAAGGTACAACAACAATAAAAAATCCATTTAAAAAATCCGTCCATAGTTGTTAGACTCCTTAATCAAAAGCATCACTGCATCTACAATGGTCTTTGCTATATGACATTCATCCCGTGACATCAGCTGCATGAGTGTGTTATGTGTGTAATGCTTTGTTTGTCTCTCTCTCTCTCTGTCTCCACCTGTGAGATTTTAAAACTGGTTGTAATTTTTTTTTTTGCTATTTATATATATCTGAGTGAAACTATGTATGTATATGTATATGCATAAGTATATAATTGAGAGGAAATATAGTGTGGTTATTGAAAGGTGAACTAAACAAGCAACATTCTTATTAAATTAGGCACCCAGACTATAAATAAACAAAATATCATGAACTAATAGCCCCAAATATTTTTAAGGTAATCATTAAGAAAACTTACTAAAGTAACAGACTTGAAAATCTGTTTCATCTCTTAAAGGCTTAAATGTTATGAAGAATCAGGTTCACTATAGTGTGATCTGAAAGAGACAAGGAAATTGTCATTTCACATAGCAGATGGACTCCAGGAATGTTCACTCTCTAAGTATCAACTGATGTTGATTAAAAGCTAGGTAGATATACAGAAGACAGCTTTATTCCTCTTTTATTTGCTAGTGTCCAGAAAATCTTCCATAAAGATAAAAGTTTACTAGCAAAATACCACACCAATCTTATAGTCAATGCTAAATGCAGGGGAAATTTTCTTTTGATTCTAATTCAGACATTACAAGGGCCTTTTTATGTCTCCCTTCTAAAAATGAAGGTTTGCAGGAAGAACAGACACAGAGCATCAACTATCATTTAAGTTTACATGTCTGGCTCTCATCTTTGCCATGAGTGATCTTTTGTAAAGATGCTTAAGATCACAAGATGTTTCATCTTTGGGCAAGGCAAAGAGGATGTCATGTCACCATGGCACCTGAAGAAAACAATAAAAAATCTACATGCAGTTAGAAAAACCCTCAATGTGCCATACATTTATGGAACTGCAGTAAATCTGTAGCTGCCACAGATTCATTTTGCATATTATATTCAATATGTCAAGGATGGTAAAGGATTGGTCTCCTACAAAGGTAAAAAGGAAACAAATAAATCTTGTTCAGGGATTCACAACCTCTCATGACATGATAGTTTAGATGTGAATTACAAATTAAATGCAAGCAGTGTCCTTTACTTTGGAAACACAACAAAGGCAAAGGGAATCAGTTACATAGTTCCCTGCATATTGGTTGTAATTAATAATAAACCAGACACATGAAATTGTTGTTAATGGTTTTGCCCAAGAAATGTGATTAAAATAAAATTTTGTTTGCTTAAACACATACCCTGGGCAGAATGAACAAGAAAATCCCTGGTGAGTTATTTTATGGCACTGTGTTGAGGGCAATGGCAGCACATTCAGGAATTTGGGGCTTTCTTGTGAAGTCCTGTGCAAATTGTTTTACTGCAGGGTAGGAACTTTCTGATGTTGATGTTAGTTGAAGTTATACTGTCAAATAGCTGTACAGTGTGTCCAGACCGAGAGACTCCAAACACCATTTAATACTAGAAGATACTGTGCCATTCATTTTGTCATAACAGTTTTCCCTAGGTAGACAGATTAAGCAGAGAACAGGACAACCCACACATAACCACTGTTTTGTTGCCTATTTATGCACAGATATTATCATAACCCTTTGAAGTCACTGGGAAGATTTTTTTTTTTTAGGTTTTTTTTTCACCACCATGGAGTTTAATGAGATCAGAGTAATTGTGAGACAATGGTTTCACTTTGCTTTTTGATTGCATAATCAAGAACCACCAGTATTGACAAAATTCCAAGATGTGTTCATATTGCTATTCACATCAGTGGCACATATTCTATTAACTGTCAGCACCTTGACCCTGTTAGGACTTAATTGTCTTTTGCTCATTGGTGCAATTTAAGCATAGCGTCCTAGATGTAGCATAATCTCTTGGCAACAGTGAATGATATTATATAACAGTGGTGAAATTAATTTTAATATCATTTTAAAAAATAGAAATTTTTTTCCTTTAAGCACCTGTATCTCCTGAAGCTAATTTGGGGCATTTCATCACAGAAATGGATCCCATATGACTACAAATAGGCATACAAAATTCCTAAGGGCAAATAGGTAAGAGATTATACAATATGTAGAGACCTCATGATGTTACATGAATGTTATATATGTTAGCCTTAATAAATTTTCTTATATCTTTAGCAAATGTAGGATCTTGTATGTTTACTGTGGACTGGGATAATTTATTGCAAAACCTTTGTCTGAATGGAAAAAGGATTCTAAATTTCATATTAAACTATATATTGAAGAGCTAAGGGCGAATTAATTGCAGAACCACCCCAAATAACTTTTTTACTCTTGAAGAGGATTTCAAGGTGATGTGGATGGGTGCAGTGATGTCATTTTCACAGACTCTATTTTAATTCAGGACTGTGGTTCCAAAATTCACCCAGAGGAGTCCTGTGGCTTGCAGCCTCTCTCTCATGAATACCTCTCAGCAATTTCACAGACAGTGTTTAAGACCTGTGAAGCTGGAGACACAAAAGGTTTGTACTTTATCCCCCTTTTTTCTGAAAATTAACTCATTCACCTCTTCAAAGAAAAACTAGAAACACTATTAACTCTTTGCTATAGACATGCACTAACCTATGCACCATAAATGGAACTAATCACTTGTAATAGTTACTGATTTTTAAAATCAGGCTAATTTGTTTATGTGAGAATTTTTTGTTTAATAATTTTCTAATCAGTGACCACCACTGCATGTGCTATTTTCATATAGTCTTTAAAATGCATTGAAATATTCCATCAAAACCACTTAAAATAAAAATGCTTTATCCTAAATAGAAGGGTTTTTCTACTCCAAATAAAAATTAACTCTAGAAGAGGAACACAACACTTAGATCCATTTGGATTTTATATTTCCACTGCTATATTAGAAACCCAAAACTAGTTTTTAATTTTACATATATTTATACCTTAAAAAACAAGGGGGACAAATAAAGAATTATACAATAACCAATACAATCCAGACATGTCTTTGGTTTAGTGAGAACTCAGATTACAACAGATTGTCAAACAGGTACTCATGTGAAAGTCACAGCTTCATGAAGATTTATTCCAGTGTACTTTAACTACTCAGGCATGGGGTCTTTTTCATATTTAAGTTGTTGCTGTATTAGACAGTAAGTAATTCTGTTCGGTTCTTGGTTAGAGAAATGAAAAATAAACCAACAGTCCTCTATGGTCTACTGACACAACTGTATTCTTTATCTTGCCATAGACAGGAGCAGCCCCCCACAGCAGTAAATTTGCACAAACTCGTTGAATAATCAATAAAAAGTAACAGGAATGTGGGAACTGCCTGAATGCATCACTTCATGTGAAACAGAGGCATGTAATAAATTTGTGTTATATGGAGCGAATGCACAAAAGAGACACTGCTGTTCCTAGCAGCATATTTTAATCACACAAATTGTGAATCATTCTATGCAACAATATCAGGACATAAAGTTCGACACTAGAAAGCCCAAACCAAATCCACTGAGTCCTTTCTCAGGCAGACCATCTCCTTCTCCTGATATACAACATACTCTTTTTGAATACTGAATCTAGCTAAGTGAGGCTGCATATAATATCCTTTGCAGCCATATTGTGAATAATATACAAAATTAAAGTTCAAACAAACTTCAGGAGATGTATACTCAAAGGACAAGTATATTAAACAGGGAAGAATAATTTGTGCTTATAAAGTGAATATTGCCAACAAGTGTTTAGTGAGCCTAGAAGTGGGGTTTGCAGTATCTGGCAGCAAGAGACTGTATAGAGTTAATGTGTCTCTCAGCTCCCACCTGGAACTGGAAAGCATCATTCCAAATTCGTAACCAACAAATGATATACCAATCCTGGCAATGAACAATGGCAAATGGCAAATTCCCTGCTAAAGCAGGAACATCTCTTAAATAAGTTAATTTTTCAGAGAAGCCAAGCAATGTCATTTCCCCTCAGAAATCAACTCAAAACTTCTGCAGAGGTAAGGTGGTGTCATACACTGTTCTCATGCTAGGAAACAGTTTCATAGGGATACTGAGGTACTACTACAGTAAAATATATCTGTGCTGAGAAAAGCTTGTGTTTGAGCGTTCACAGACAGAGGCTGAGGTGGAGCATCAGAGATAGAGATGAAACCTTACTTCTTCTGACATTAATGGTAGAATTTAGAAGGCTGCTTTATAGCTCAGTACAACCAGGATTTCACAACTCATTTCTAACCTTTTGAGGTAGAGCAGAGGCAGTAATTCAGGGTCTAACCGTGACAGAAGTGACTTCCTCTTCTCCTAGTCACCCTGGCACTATTCTTTGAAGGAAATTCAACACTTTTCCAAATATACACTTAATTTGCACTATTTCTCTCTCTCTCTCTCTCTCTCCATCCCTCTTTTAATCAATAAATGCAAATATACAACAGGGAAGTTTCTTTCCTTTGTGTTTACATCGTGGAATGAAATTACAATTTTTCTACCAAAAAAATCTTTTTCTTTCAGAAGTTCTCCTTTGATTCATGTGGTTTGAGCCAGGCTATCATATGAAAATTAACTCGTTGTTCATTTTTGTATTATCAATAATACAGAAGTAAGCAAATATTAACTGTGTGTTTGGCTTCTAAGAAGGAGAGAGGGAGAGAGAACTGAAAGACACCATGAGAACTTGTGCTAAATTCCTGCAGGTGGATTAGATTGCTGCAGTCTGTAGAAATGTGGTTTGTAGACAATTACAAAATCTGGTGGGTAAGATATCACAAATTCCCTTTTAATTTTCTGTTGCTGTGACATGTATGTTTTAGTTATATCCCACTTTCTATTCTTCCTACAACTGTACCCAGTCTAAAATAATTCTGTGTGGTCTCTCTCTGCATTCAACAGCTGTCTGAATCTGGATCCAGCAGAGACATAAATTGAAGTCCAACAAAATGAATGTGTCCTTTGGTTACAAGGAGTAAATCTCAGTTTGGACATAAGTCCATAGGCCTAAGGCTATTTATTCTGTAGTAAATCATGTCCTTTTAAAAACAGTTTTTACTTTTGTTTTTCATAGATGCAGCTCGAATGAAAAGAAAAATATTTCCATAGCCTATTCACAGAGAGAAACCTTTCTAAAGGCCTTAGGGTACCAAATAAAGACCAAATGCAAAAGTAAACTAGTAATAAATTAACAAATTAACATCAGTGTAGGTTAAACATTTAGATTTTGAATTATCAAGCTAGAATAATATTTTCTCTTTCTATGGATGATTGTTCAGCACTATAGAAAAACCTTGATTTTAAATTTGAAAGCAAAATATGTGTAATTGTGACTATGACAATGTAAAAGGATGAATAAAAATAAAAGAGACTGAAAGAAAAAGCAAAACTATCAAGTGTACAGCCGTTATTGGTTAAAACTTTCAATTTTAGGCTAATATTTTTTAAATAGAAAGTAAACAATCCCAACTAATTATTTTGAAAGTCTGTTTATTTTCATGTGATTTTATGAGAACAGTATTAAGGAGTACTGGCAATGTTTTATCTCGTATCTTCAGCAGAAGATTTATGTATGCAACTGATAACTACCCTAATGAGCCAAAAATCCAGCTTTCGCTCTTCCTGTGGAAACCTCCTGCTTACTGGTTTTCATAAAACTTTGATTATGCCAATTTTTATTTTGTGAAGAAACTAACAGTGTGTCTTTCTTTCTTGCTCTCATTCACTTAATTATTGGTAAACTTGCCCGTTCCTGGTAGAGCCAATGTTAGTGCTTTTGCCTGAAGCACCACAAAATGCTGCCTGATTGAAATGGTGCTGAAAGCTGGATTATGTGCTGCTAACTTATATAAGTGAGGGAAGAGCAACTTAAAATTGCCATAGAATATAAGCCTAATTTCCAAGCTAATAATGTTTGCAATTTTTCACTGTTGTCTTCTTTTTTGTGAGATTCATTTTATCTTTTAACACAATCCTATTTCTGAAGGTTAAGAATTCATTGACCAATTGTTGTGAAATTGCAACAGGAAAAGTTCACAATAGTTGGATTTAAAATGCATAAACTTACACGCATCATTTAAAAACTCTATGTAAATATAAAACCAGGAAGTATTCTGTTAGCATTAAATGTTTAGTGCTTCCTATAAATATGAATTTATCTCCATATATGTGTGTTCTCAAATCTTTTTACATTTGCCACTAACCTTTAACATATGCCAGAAATTGATCTTTTTTTTCATTAATATGCCTAGGGAATTATTGAACATAAACCAAACTATTTAAAAGAAGCTAGTCAAAAGTTACTTATCACTTTCAGTTGCCAAAGTTTAAACTTTTATTTTTCAGATATTTTGGCTCCTCAATATTCATTTTATATAGTTCTACTTTTCTAGTTTATTACATAAGACCAGATCAGCTCATAAAAGTATGGGATGTTAAAAAGAAAATTCCATGAAATGAGGGATCTCGTATGTTGTAGACATTGCCAGAACTTTTATGTATTTGGGTTGAAAGAAAAATTACAACATCAGGAAAAAAATACTGAGTTTTCATATAATTTTAAAATATAGGTCACTGCCTGCAACACCTCTTGGGTCATTTATTAAGACCTCTATAGTAGTGGCAGGGTCTGAGTCCAGACTTCAAACCAACCAACCATTCTGTCCCTGCTCTCAAAAGGTACAAAGCAGTAAAAGGTGTTTGCATGGCACCTATTGCTGGGTTATGAGAGTCCTGGCATTTTCAATCTCCTCAAGAGAAGGCTGTGAAGCTGGGAATGACCATTTAGTCATAGATTGCAAAGTGGGAGCCAATGGCAAGATCCACAAGTGGCAATAGAAATCTTGGAGGGTCAAAGTATTCCTGGCCCCAGTGATGGCCACGGGACCACAGCCTGGAACAGGGCACCACAAAGCCAAGGGAGGGCCAGCATGAGTAAGGGATTCACAACAGGCAGCGCTGGGAGGCTACAGTAAGAGAAAAAGTCGAAATTCAGCCTCTGGTGTCCCAGCTGAGCAGGGTATTCATTGGGAAGAGGACTCCCTGCTCTAGAACCTGATTATCCCCTTTGTAACTTGATAAAGATTCAATTTAACCCCTTGATAAAAATTCTACATAGGATCTTGCTCAGGGATCAAAGTTCAGATCTCTCTTTTCACAAAAAATTACCAGGTTACAAGCATGCTGTTTGCCTGTCCTAATGAATTTTGAACTTTAGAGTGGTCCTTAACTGAGTGGGGAATATTTCTCCTAACTGCTGAGTGATTAGGATGCAGAAAATGCAAGTTTGAAACTCCTCTGAGCAAGAAGCGTGGGGTATCTCTGTCTTTCTGTTTGCACCCTCCCACCATGGTCCTGAGTTTCCCTCCTTCTCTCCTTCCTCCGTCCATGCTGTGAACTGGGCTGCTTGCCCAGCACAGCTTCCATGAGGCACCCATGCCCATGGGAACAGGGGAAGTTGGGTTATGCTCACTGAACCACACTGTGCTCAAAGCCAGAGTCCAAGGTTTTGTTTAGGTTCAGTCTGCTATAATTTGCTCCAAATCATCTACAAGTGCTTCTGAGGGTGGTGTGAGCATGTTCTGCACGGGGCAGAAAGAAGGGCGGCTGTGCAGTGTACGCAGCCACTGGTACTGCATGGTCATGGCACTGTGGGATGTATTCGTCCTTTAGATGTACCTGTGTGGGCTCCCATACAAAAAATTCTTGATGCTTTTATTTAGAAGGACTTCTTTATCTACTAAGACAACTCACCCTGCTACTTACCAAAACATAGTCACTTGGACTTTTGCCTAAGTGCAAGCACAAACTGCCTCCCTGGAAACTCCCTCGCTCCTGAGGTAGCAGCTGACTCTCCCAAGGCCGCTGGGATCTTGCAGGGTTTCTTCACTCAGCCTCCCCCTCAGTCCCTGGCCAGATGAAATATCAAAAGGCAGTATTGTACTTTTTGTTGTTGCTTCCTGTGCAGCAGCAATCCATCACACACAGCTGGCTGCTGAGCTGCTGCCTGGCAGCAGTGGTGGGGACAAACTCTAAGGCTGATCTCCAGGCATTTGACTTTGGCTCTGTTTTCTGGGCTTTGGTGAGAAACTCATCTGTGGTAGCAAGGCCCAATAACACTGACACAAGGATGTCAGGCCTCTGTGCCCTTCTTTGTGTAATGCCTTCAATAAGAACAGAAGTAGGTTTTGCTGGCAGTTACATAGGCACTGGGAGATACTGTCAGCACCGTGTACTTCTAACAGCAAGAAAAAGTTTCTTTTGTTCATCCGAATACAAAGGCAACTCAAAAGTTTTCTGTCTTCTTTCAGAAATTAAATCCCTCAAGTTTCCAGTAGGATTTTGGAAAGGAATAGTTTTAGAAAATCAAAATAACAAAACCATTTAACCTTAGATAAGGGATTACTAAAACCCACTGATTTTTAGTAATCCTACTTTATGCTCCTAATCTTCAAAATAATTTTTGTAAATAAGATCAGGCTCTCATAAGTCACGTATATTATTCATTTCACTTTACTGTCATCTTCTGAAGTGTATTTGTGCAGTCTGGGACAATCCTCTGAATTCTCACAAGTTAAAAAAAATAGTGTTTTGGAAGGAAAGTCTTAATCTTGCTTCATTTTTATATCAAGTGCTCTCAACCGTACACCCAACCTTTAGATGTTTCATTGTAGATGAGAATGAATGTTCAGACATGTCTGAATGTGCATATTTTCTTTTTGCATCCAACCTCCTCACCCGTTTTCTCTTTCACATACCCCTTCTGTTGAGAAAGGATAAGCTGCTACAAGAAAGGCAACATGGACTGAGAAATGAACCCACAACTGGCTGTCAAATTTGAGCATTCGCAGCTCTTTCAGGAAAGGAAGAAACTCCCACCCTAGCTAAAGGAAAAGGGCATAACACAGTGAAACGAAATAGTCTCTTCAAAGGATTGGAGGGCATTTAATTTACAGGAAACTCCCATATGAGGTTTTTTTACTCATATGTGAATAAAATACTCAAAAATATCTTACTTCCTGTGTAATAAAACTACTCAGAAGAATACAGAGGAGGTGCTGACATTCATTGCTGTTTTCCAGGGCAATGGATTGTCCCTTGCCTCAGCTGCTCTGACAACAGAACCTGCGACTGGAGAGAAATAACATGGCAGCCCCATGGCTGCCAATACTCTGTGCTGGCCAAGCCCGAGCTCCAGCGCTGTGTGGAGGGCAGAAGGGTATGTAAAAGGCTTTACATTTTAATTCATTCTTATTTACCTGGATATTTAGTGTCCTGAAGCTTTCAAAATATTTTTAAGATTGATATGTGAGAAAAATCCCTTTTTATTGTAACTAGAAAAATATTTGGGTGAAAAATTCACAGGGATGAAAACCAACCGCTGTCTGTAATTTAGCCTCATATGCAGACACAGTTGTCTGCTGCTGTTTCACAGAGGATCTTAGGTCACAGCACTGGAGTTTCAAGACTTATGGTGTATGTGGTTGTCAGTCTGACCTGCAGTGAGTACACAAGGACAGCGAATGGAGGACATATTTGCATTGTTGTACCAGTTTTGTCTCACATGCAAGTTGGTTTTCTTCTGCTGCATACCTAATGCATGGCATTGCTTGTGCACACTAATCTTACCAAGTCTTCTTGCACATTCTTTTCTTTTAGTGAAGCTTCTAAAGTGATTGCTTGGAAACACAAGGTCTCCTTAATAAGCATGCTATGACTGTTAAACTGTTGAGAGAGAGCTCTGATCTGAGGCTCAGGTACCTTACTGAGGATACAAATATCCAGAAAGTAAGTAATTAATTGTTATAAAGCTCTTTAAAGTGTATTGCCTAGGTAAGAAAATAGTAACTAAAAGTGGCATTTTGATAAAATTCAAGAGCATTTCCATATAGACAAATACAAAAATAATAGTCTTTCAATTAATATTTTCTCCTTCATTTCTGATAAATTTCTTGCCCTGCACAAAGGACTTTATTGCAATTTTGCTTTATTTCTGCCAGTGGTTTTCTCTGTTACTATAGAGCTGTAGGTTACTCCTAGAATATTTAAAAAAAAAAAAAAATATTGCTTTTTATGACTGAGGAGAAGCTTGATTTGCTTCTCATGTACAAAGCAAGCTCTTCTGGATTGACCACAGAGAAAAATATTCAAGAATATGATTGCTTTGCTTTGGTCTTTGATTTCCATGGTCATAAGGCTGCTTTGACAAGAAACCACCCTTTGGTCAGGCAATTGAAGGACAGTGGAGGAACAGTATGCCACTATGGAAGTGGATTGCCAGGGAATTGCTGAGAGGATTTGCTGACATTTCCACATCCCATATCTGACCACTCTCATTCATGAGTGTCAAAAACAGGACAGCATTTGTAAAGGCTTCATTAAAACCAAGTGTATGAAATGAGCGTCTGTGAAGCTTAATTTTGTAATTCAAATTCCATCATATTCTAACTCTGAGGTCGCTGATCTATTCTAGTGTCAGATGACAGCCAGATCCTATGGGACCTACATTAACACCTTGAGAGAAAAATCTCTGTAAAACTAATAGCACTTGTTTCCCATTCTGCACCTTTTACAGGAGTCTCCTGACATTGTCTGATAACCTTTGCTGCTCTGTGGAAATCTGCTGAATTACTCCTGTTACCTTTGCACAGATGTCCATTTACCTGGTTTATTCTTTTAAAGTCATCACTCTAAAGCATGCTCCCCTTTTAGTATATTTCTCCTATCTCTTTCCTTCAGATGTTATTTTATCATAACTTTGTAGTGATTTTAATTTTGTGTGACGTTTTGCAATTGCATTTTTACTTCTTTTACCAAATAAATAAATAAATTGGATCAACTCCTTTGTGTCAATGCAACTTAAGAACTAAGAGTGACTTTCTTCATACCAAAGTCAGATGAAAAAAAATGGTTCCCTTCTTGGCTGATAAGATCCTGATTCTGCCTTTGATAAGTCAAACGTTGAAATTACTTTACGCTGTCCAAGCGATGTAGTAGAAAAAGAATTTTTTTTCATTTGCTTACTGAAAAAGACTTTTGTCTGCGTTATTTAGGTTTAAGCAACCTGGACTTTTTATAAAGGAGCTATTGAGAAGCAGGAAGATATAATTCTTGTGAACAAATAGATGTTTATTTCAAAAGAGATTTTGATAACCATCTATAAATGTTTATATTTCCTCAATTGTGATTTTAGTTTTGATTTATTATATACCTTGTCTCTAAGTACTACAGAGATCACTGACATCTCAAACTGAAGATATCATAATTTCCTTAATAAAATAAGCAGGAGGTTTCAATGCTGGAAACAAAAGCAGATGTCAAAAAATAGCATGAGTGCCAAATGAAAGGGAAAAAGTCATCAACCCAAGTGAGGACACTGAGGTGATCTGGAATGCTGTTTGATTTACATTTTTGTTTGCTGAAGTTCACTAAGAACTTCATTCATGTGTCCACTCAAAATGGGCTCAACTAACCTGGGTGCCACTCTATGCAGGGGTTTCGAATATTCAGCTTGTGTAACTTTGGTCTCTGGAGTTCAAAATCCCTTACAAAGGACATCTTTGCTGTTGACATGGACAGAGGAATTGAGTGCACCCTAGGCAAGTTTGCTGGCAGCACCAACCTGTGTGGTGCAGTTGACTTGCTGAAGGGAAGGGATGCCATCCAGAGGGACCTTGACAGGCTTGGAAGATGAGCCTCTGTGAACCTCAAGAAGTTCAAAAGGCCAAGTGTATTGTCCTGCACCTCTGTTAGGGGAATCCTAATCACAAATTCAGGCTGGGCAGAGAATGGACTGAAAGCAGTGAGAGGGACTTGGGGGTATTTGTGGACAAAAAGCTCAACGGGAGCCAGCAGTGTGCACTCACAGTACAGAAAGCCAGCCACACCCTGGGCTACATCAGAAGCAGTGTGGGCAGCAGGCTGAAGGAAGTGATTTTCTCCCTCTGCTCTGGCTGGAGTACTGTGTCCAGCTCTGGGGTCCTCAGCAAAAGAAAAAATGCTGACTGTTGGAATGAGTCCAGAGGAGGGCCTGTGAGTGGTCACTGGGCTGGGGCACCTCTCCTATGAAGACAGGCTCCAAAAATTGGGCCTGTTTAGTCTGGAGTACAGAAGGTTTTGGGGACACCTTAGGGCAATCTTCCAGTATCTGAAGGGGGTCTACGAGAGAGATTGAGAGGGACTTTTTACCAGGGCATGTAGTGATAGGACAAGGGGGAATGGCCAGAAAGAGGGTAGGTTTAAATATTAGGAAGAAATCTTTAAGGATTGTGAAGCTCTGGCAGAGGTTACCCAGAGCAGTTGTGAACTTGCCATCCTTACAGGTCTTCAAGACCAGGCTGGATGGGGCTCTGAGCAACCTGGACTAGTGAAAGGTTCCCTGCCCATGACAGGGGGTTGGAACCAAATGATCTTTAAGGTCCCTTCCAACACAAACCATTCCATGATTCTATGATCATGCTAAGACATAAACAGCATAAGTGTGTGATTACATCTTTTAATTTGAATAGGAGGTGTTAATCTCTATACCACTGTCAGATTTCAACTTTGGTAGCTGGAGGCTGTTTTCATGTGCTTCTCTATTAGTTTTATATGGGGAAAAAAAAAAAAGATAAAAAAACCCTACTTATCTTTCTACTTTTAATGAATGTGAAGGGAGACATGCAACAATTAACCAGTGCTGTGCTGTGTCCCTGATTTGTGTTCACTTCAGCAAGTGATGAATTGAGATGTAAAGTGAATGCTCTTTTTGGCTGAAATGCAGCGCATGGAAGATGAACTGTGTTTATAAGTGCAATCCTTCTATTGTTCTCGAGTTTCATAGAACAATGGCAAAATGCAGCAGATATCTCTTGGTCACTAACTTGTATTCATTTGTCAGTGCTTCTGAAATATATTTGTGGTCACCCAAACAGAGCACTTTTTTCCTGCCTGCATCATAATTAAGCTTTCAAAAATGCTTTCTAATTTGCTTTCTGACTCCAGGCTACTTTTATTTCTTACATTAAAATTGATTTGTTTTCCAAAGCACATCTGTAAAATTACAATCTTTCTCTATAAGAGAAATCCATTTCCCTGGCTGAGTTCCAATTGATTTCACATCATCATTAACTGCTATATTAGTTTGTGTCCATATAAAACTGTTTGAATTAAGTTGTTTCTGTGTGTTGTGGTTTAACCTGGCAGGCAGCTGAACACCACACAGCCATTCACTCGCCCACAGGGATGAGGGAAAGAATCAGAAAATAGGTAAAACTTGTGGGTTCAGAAAAAGACAGTTTAGCAGAATGGAAGAGGAAGGGAAAATAAGAAGAAGAAGAAGAAGAAGAAGAAGAAGAAGAAGAAGTAGAAGTATACAAAGGAAGTAATGCACAATGCAATTTCTCAACACCCACTGACTGATGCCAATCCCATCCCAGAGCAGCAGCCGCTGCCCCCCAACCAATTCCCCCCACTTTTATTGTTTAGCATGATGCCATATGGTTTGACATATCCCTCTGGCCAGTTGGGGTCAGCTGTCATGGCTGTGTCCACTCAGCTTCTTGTGCCATCATCCTCTCTGGCACGGAGGAAGGAGAAGCTAAAAAGTCCTTGACTTAGTGTGAGTGCTGCTCAGCAACAATGAAACCATCAGTTACCATAATATTGGTAACCAGTGTGTTACCAATATTATTCTTATCCTGAACCCGAACCACAGCACTGTACCGTCTACTAGGAAGAAAATTAATTCTATCCCACCCAAAACCAGGACACTTGGTTTCATAAAAACATAAGACCACCTGTAGTGAAACAATAACACTCAAGCTGGTGGAGACATGAGAATGTATGTACATGCACAAAAACAGTTTTATGAGGCCTTATTTTGCTTTATGATGTGTTAGCAAGAATAGTCAGTCATATGTTTGTATTTCATACACAGTAAACAGGAAAATTTTGAAGTGCTGAGGTTAAGGTTTTTCTGGCTGAGTAGATTTTCTTTCAGTCCACTTATAATATCAGCAGGCTTTTTTCTCCACTTTAAGGGAAATGAGATGCAGACTGTCTCATTCTTAGGCAGCTCCATATATATGTCCTAATTGAATCAAATAAATTTTTCATCATAATAAAATACTATATCTCTATTATGTTGGCTCAACAAAATTCTCTGTAGCTGTGGTTAATGACTTTTTACAGTAAGACATACACAAATGTATTAAGACAATTCTTTGATTTTTGTACAAGATTGATTTTTTACTTTTAAAAATGGGTGAAGGGAAAAGGGTTCTAGCAGGTTGTTATTTATCCAATTAGCAGTATATAGAAAGTTGGCCTCAATAGCAGGAGGGATATATATTTTGCTTATCATTGAGAAATACTACCCAGAGTTTAGTCGTATAATAAGGTACCATTGAGTCATGTGTAATTAAGAGCAGGAAATATTAAAAGGTAATATTTGCTGAAGTACTTAAAATTCAGCTGTTAAAACAGGAATTTTAACTTATAATTTCTTAATAATATTTTAGAGTTAAGTAGTGTTTTGAACTTTCAGGTGTTTAAATTTCCCAAGTGTGGTTAATTTTTAATGATAGGTCTTGTTAAGAAGTGAATTCCTCTATGCTTACACAATCTTTCAAAGCCTTTAAGCTATAATGGAATTTTTCACACAAAATATTTGCAACAGAAGACAGTGAAAACATCTGTCTGTGTGGAAGCGTTGTTCTTTGTCTGGTAAAATTATAATCCGTGTATGTCTGATTGTTTAGTCATCCTGCAGACAAATGCCCCATCAACTTGAACAGTATATGACTAAGTCTTGTGCCAGACTTGTAAAAAAAATGAGGTATGTTTTACTCTACACACCTAAGCCATCATGTTCCTCATTATTTCATAGAGATAAATACAGAATCATCCCTGGAGCCTTTTGTTCAAATCATATTAAATACTACATGGCACATGCAACTACAATGAGTTCATCTAATTGTATAGAAATAAATGTGTCTATAGTTACCATACATTCAATTACACTGAAAGATTATTTTCATTCATTAGAACTCTTGGGTTAGTTGAAGGACATAGGTTTTCTTCCTGGGGCTAAACACCACTTATTTTAACATTTGAGTCCTCCAAGCATTTGCTGAAAATGAAGCTGACTTGCAAAAGGTGGACTTTGAAAGATGCTTTCTGATGGCTTGCATACCACAACAAAATGTGTTTGGCCAACTCTCCACAAGGGCAGTTTGAAAAGAGGGTAGGATACCTACAGATATCCTCTTCCTCCACTTCAATTTTTTTTTCTTTCGAGGAGAAGAAAAAGAAGAATTTGGGTTTTTTTTCCAGGATTTACATGTCTCACATCATGGTTGAACCAATGGTTTGAAGCAGATTGTTGGATGCAGACAAGATCTTAATGAATGGATGTGTGTGTGCAGATGTGTTGGTGATGTGCTAAGCATCCACCAGCCTGGGGTGCATCAAATTACAAGAAATGCACACCTATCTTGCTATCTGAGATCTTCTTCAGACGTATGAGAGAGCATTCCCTTCAAAATCCCAGCACACAGTCTCCAGAGGGTGACTGCTGATACTGTCCCGTGATGACTGCAAACAGACTTTAGAGCTCCCTCTGAGAGCTAGAGGGCAGGAGCCATAGGTTTCACATACTGCAGTCCTAGTTTTCATACCTTTCAACAAAGCCATGATTTCACTGTGGAAGACAAAAACAAAGTTAAACAAATTTGTCTGATTCCAGTGATACAGTCCTGATGTGGCTCATACCTACTTGAACAATCAAAGATTTCTTGACTGAACGCTAATATGGGTACTATCATTGACTGACACCTTTAAGAATAACCTCCCCTTTTGATCTTTCTGTACAACCACAAGTCCACTTTGGCCCATTTCTTTCTTTCCCACTTGCAGCAAGCCTTGACTATTCTCTTAGCAGACCTGTTTCTAAAAGTCTATGTTAATTTCCCTAGAGGAACAACATGTATTCTTCCCCAGTGTGATGTTGCTATCTTTCTCATTCCTGATTTGGAAATGGGCTGAGCGCAGTCTCATCGGTCTTGTGATAGTATTTGAAGAAGTATGTCAGGGCCTTAACAGTTGCCTGTTTCATGATGCTGATTGCTCTAAAGGAATCTGCTCTGACTCCTGTCAGCTACTTCACATTTTCCGAACATCAGGACAAAAAAAATAGGAGTATGCTAAGGCCCACCTGATATTTTCATATGGCACCCAGCATCATGGCATTTCCAGACTAGAGCTGCCACTTTAAGACATGATCATATCTAACTTCTTTCTTCTGATAGGGGTTTACTAAATGACTGCATATAGTTCCCCTCCATCTCCAGACCTGGCCAGCAAGGTACCCCAGGGCACACTTGAAAATTCTGTCACGGGCCCACTGTTTATGTGTATGTACCTGTGTAGGTATAGAAAAATTGCAAAGCCCTAAAATGCTAAATCGTTTAACGATGTAGATTGGGGTGTGTGTATGTGTTTTGCTCTAATTTTGACATAACAAAAACATGGGAAAGAGATCTTAATCTTTGGTGCTCTGCAGTCTTTGAGACTTTGGACATGTTTGCATGATTCTTCAGACCTAAATCGCTGGTGAATGCAAAGTGTTGGCAAAAAAGACATCTGTGCATCATGTTCATTGGCATTGGACATGGTTCTTTTCTCCTTTTTTCCCATGGAAGTTGTTGTCCTGCTATTTGAAATCAGTAGTAGATGAGATTAGATCAAATATAGTTAGGAGAAAACAGCTATGAGAATTCTAGTCACACTAGAATGAGATAAAAACGTCCCATCTGCCAAATTAGTGTAATTAATAGCTGAATATTCTCCTTAGCAATTCCCATGTGCTGTGATAACAAAATGGTGTCATATGTTACTAGAAGTAGACAAGAAGCAGTCTGTATTTTCTACCAACTGCTGTACGTGTGTAACTCGGTAGGGCCTGTTTGTTATTCTGCTAATAATGTGTTAGGTTTTTACAGAAGTGTTCTCACCCACATTAGAAGCTAATGATGGCCTTGTCTGTGAATATCTGAGAACTGCTTTTTAAATACATATGCATCAAGATACTACAGTGATGGGTTTATGAAATGGAGATTAAAGAGACAAGGATATAGACAGGCTGGAGAGATTAAGAGATTTTGCAACCTAAAAGAATTGTTGCATAAAACCTCAAGTTAACCTATTTTAAAATTAGGACGTATTCTAAGCATGAACTGTCTTCCTAATTGTAAAATGCAACCAGTCCTTCCATGGATCCAAGGATCCTTGACTTCTGTGAGTCATGTTATGCTTGATTTAAAGAGGTTTCTTTTGACACGATGTGAAAAGCTGGAAACCCCCTTGCGTGTGAGAGAAATGCTTATGCAATACAAGCATGAACAACAGCTGTTAAAGAATTTCCTCAATGAAGCAGCTTTGAGGAGTCCAGGACAGGAGTTAGAAGAGCCTCTGTGGGCTCAGTGCTAGTTGAAATTTGTTTGCTACCATACATAATCTATCAAGGGCTTCTCTGCAGCCCACAACGGGCAAGGCATAGGAAGTTAAAGGCATTGTCATGCCCGTTTTTGGCCCTAACCAAGAGGGATAAGGGTATGCTCATCTGAAATTCCTTCTCTCCTGTGGAAAGTATCATTGGTACACTGTTGTGGCTTATTTTTAATCACAATGGGTTAAAAGTGAGAAGTGGAATCAATTTTCAAAACTGTGACATTCCTGACGGGAATAGACAAACAGATAAATAGATAAATAGATGTGTTAGATGAGTGTAGTCCAAAATGCCTCTACCACATAAAATCTCTAAGAAAAGCTTTGGAAATATATCCTTAAACATATCATCTTGTGAAGTTTAAATTTTATTTGCATCATCAAATATTCAAGGTGGAAGTGGTAAAACATCAAACTCCAAATCAAATTAAGAAATGAAACAACAAAATCCCAGTTTACAGGATGCCAACTACCCTGAGTGCCAGAGGAGGTAGGAGAAGCTGAGTATTTCTGTGCAGAGAACAGGGCTGTTACTGTGTAATGGCTCTATGGGTTTCTTAATCCCAGTTTTACATTTTTGCTCCTCATTGCGGATTGCTGGCTGAGGTGATTGGGGTAATGGATTCTGCACACAGTTTCACTGGAAAACCACAGTGAACTGGATTCTCCTACTCTTTGGACTTTTCTTCTATTACGTGCTTCATCAGAAGGAAATGCTAGTCCTATTCACTCAAAATAGGGCAATAACATTTAAAAAAATCCCACAACACTTTAAGTTCTGTAGTCTCCCCATACAGAGATGTCTGTTTTTTCAGAGGAATCTACGGAATGAGTAGGAGCAAACCCAAATTTACTTTATTCATTTTCAAGTTCAGGGTAGCCCAGCAGAGACTGCTATGCTTACAGCATTTTTGTCATCCTGGGAGGGTTTCTAACTCCTTTCAGGCCATGGTGCTTCCTGGTGGTCACATCACACACAACAGGACTCTATTCAGATTATCCTCCACCCAAATAAGACCCTTTTCTTTCCCCTCTGAAACTGCAGAAAGGCCATCTCTCTACAAATAAGGCAGCAGCTGCATCCTTCATGGGGGTTGTGTGTGCGTGTGTGTGTGTGTGTTACTTTGGTGTAAATTCTAATGAATCCCATTTGTTTAAGAGCAATACATGCTGTGTAGGAACAAACCACATGAAAAACTGAAGGAAAAACTGCAGGAAGCTGCAAGCAATCATGAGAGCAAGTGTGTACTAGAAAATGGAAGTAAATATAAGCTTAAGCAGACGAAATTATCACCAAGGATGGAAATTGCAGGGCTATCTATAACCTGTACTTTTTGCCTTCAAAATATACAAAATAGCTTTTTATTAATCAAATGAGACAGATTTTGCGAAAAGAGAAATTTAGTATTAAGATGCCAGGGTACTGGCGGTTCATAAAGATATTTCTGGAACATTATGAGAAGCATTTAAAAACCTCCCAACTAGCCGTATGCTTTTCTTAGCTTTGGTTTCTGGATTGTACTTCTAAGTCATATCTTTTTTTCCATCTGAAGATTCTTTTTATAGGTGACTCAACTAACAGAGGGATGATGTATTATCTAATAGAAAGAGTGAATAAGACTCTTCAGGAATGGCAGAAGACCCATGATGTTAAATGTTATCACAATATCAACGAGGGGAAAACATTTATCAGTTACTCCTACTACCCCCAGTTCTGGATGAATGCAAACCAGAGACCGACTTTTGAAAAAGCACTGGAACAGCTGCTGCAGAGGTATGGTACAAACTTTGTATCTCCCTTGTTTGTATCATCATTCTATTCCCAAATGTGTTTAACACATTTTACAATTAAAATCAGTAAACAATAAAACATAACCTGCACAGACCATATTGTGTGGTTAAAAAATAGCTGAAAATTACATCAGGCCTCTGATCAGGGTGCCAGATACAGTTCAGTGAAATGCAAAGCAGTGTAGTTAAAATGTTTGCCATCTGTTTAAAGCAACGTGTGTTGTTTTTCTTTTCTGGGTTTCAGGTCACGTCCCCTGGAGAACACAGACCAGACCGTATTAATTGTAGGTGGTGTTCAGTGGCTTAATTCCAATCACCTGCTAATTATCCAAAAGGTGTTGAACAGGTAATGTTATGTACTTGGTGTTATTCCAGTTTTTGATATGATAAACTATGAGAAACAACAAAAAATTATAAAAATACAAACTTTTAATTTGTTTTTTTCATAGACGTGTACTTAAATGACTTTGAAAAAAATAAAGTATGCATTGTCTTTTGATGTGTCTGTTAAGAAAAAAGTGTGTCCTTGTTCTTTTTTTCAATTTGCAAAACAGGGAGAATTTATCAAATATCCTGGTAATTGTCAAATCCATAGGGATGGGCTTTCACCTTCCAGTGGATGGAATCCATTCTCTGTCACAGGTAAGATACAGTACATTTTGAGTGCATTTTCATGGAAGACTTGTAATTTCAGCACTAATTTGCTGTCTGGTCAAAATATGTTACAACCTCTGCTGAGCACATTTTAAGTGGATCCAGGAAGGTTAATGTTTGTATGTGCTTATACTGCTTACTAATAGGGATTCAAACCAATTTCCTTATTTCATGGATTCTGCTGCAATCAGAGAGCCATTTGAGATGCCATACTTGGTCAGCTGTCCCAAGAACCAGAAGAAGCTCCAATATTAATCCAGCTGCCAAAATTGAGAGATCGTGCTGGGGATGAGCAGATTGCTCCTCATGCCACACTGCGCATAGGCGCTCCCCAGGCTTCCTCCACGGTTACTGCTGGATCCGACTCACTCGTCTGGCTTGCACAACTCAATAAATCCATCTTAACCCACCTATGAAGCCAGAACATTACAGAGCAGCTGGAATGTACTGATGAATCCAGCCTGTTATTTGCATGTTAATCGGATGTTACAGTCGGTTTAAATCATATCCAAGCCTCTCAGAGTAACAAATGTGCTCATTTCAATGCGCTGTGTAATTCACTCAATTCACTATTTTTATTTACAATTTGGACAGTGATTCGCTATTGAACACACATAAAATGCATGGATGAGAAGCACTGGAAGGCAGAATGGAGTAAATGATGCCTACCAGTGCTGTGTGTCATGCTCCAGCTATTGCCAGGTGTTGAAAAGAGAAAATTATTACCTTTCACAGATTATGTACAGCACTCCCTGTGCACTGGGGACTGGCGCCCACGTCTTTTTGCAACCATAACACACTGCTGTATTCAGCATGTGGCTTCCTGCTACTCTCACCCTTCCCTTTGCTACAGAGACTGCCCTGTCTGATTTTGCCCATTCTTCTAAGTTAGTACTGCCTATCTGCCTTGTCTCTATTGAATGTCTCCTTATTGATTCAAACCATTTTCTTAATTTACCTGCATGACCTAAATAGAATGAATTAAGGAAACTGTTGTCATCAACATGAAGAATCATTTTCATAGCTCCTGTCATAGTTTTCAGCAAAATTCAGTCCTAGAATGAAGAACTTCAATCCAGAGTACGTGAGGCAAGGATAAAGTATTAAAGGCTTCCCAGGTTTACCTTTTTCTTTTTCTTATTTAATAAATTTTAAAAGCTCCAGAAATCAACTACAGTGCATAACCAACATTCATTTCCCTTTCAATATTGGAATCATATGCCAAATTACCCGTGTGGTTTGTATGCTTCAGGATTACCCCAGCTACTCTCACAGGCCTTTCATCTGCTGTGTCGAATCCACTGCCTTGCCAACTTTATAGCTAACTTTTTTTCTATTCTTGGTCTTCCTGAAGTATATTCAGAAACAATAATCTGTTCTTCAGTATAACCATATTTAAGATACCCATGGTCCTGTACTCCCTTTTGAATAGCTGCCTCAATGAATTTGATTAGAAGCTGAGTTTTTCTTTAAAGGAGCAGTTTCACTATTTGTTACAGACAACTTTATAATTGGAATTTTTTTCTGGATTACACCTCATTAGCTAAATACAAGTTAAAAACCATTACCCAGGAATTATATTTTAAACTATCATGAAATCTTCCTATAAAGGAAGCTGCACGTGTACTGAAAAGTAATTATAATTTCTGAAGAAACCCTATATCAGTCTTGGAGTAGTAGCTATTTTTAAGAGTGAATTTATAGTAATTCATGTCTGTAGTATAACATAATTGCTTATTCAAAATGCAGTTTTGCTATTTATTTTCATGACACAGTAACCTTTAAACAGTCCTTCTGACAAGACATTGCAACATTTTATCTGGAATGCAGGCAGAAGTGCAAAACTTGTGGAATGAAAACTTGGTTATTCTGGATACAGCAAAAAATTTGGGCTATGAAGTGGTTGACACCTTTGTCATCACCATGGGACGTTACAAAGAATTCCTGCAAGGGAAGTGTGGCTGCCATTTCCATGAGGTAATGGTTTACACTTATATCATTCCCAGGTATTTAAGAAATTTTGACTTTCAGGTCTTAGAAACAAAAAGGCATGTGGTGAGGTTAGCATCTGTCACTCTAAGTTAGGCCTGAATACAAATCGTGGGGAAAGCAGTTTGTACGGTGGCACTTGTCCCTCACTGCTCAGAGTGCAAGGCCACCCAAGGACATGCTGAACTGCTGGCCTGGTGATACCTTGAAATAAAAATAAACGTGCCCTTCTGCAAAGGTAACTCATATAAAACGATGTTGCACAGTTTCCAGGTTCTTGTTTTATTTATTACGTGTTATGTATCTCTGCTGCTTCTGCATGGACTCAGTGTCTCTTTTTACTCAGTCTCACAGGTTTTTGACTGATGCCTCCATAACTGAGCAGCTCAGCACACTCACATCAAACCATAAGTACAATTAAAATGGAGCTTAAAATTGAAGGACCTATCTTAATGCTATGTATCTGTTTTCTTATGTCTGAGAAAAAATAATCTGGAATAGTTACAGTGATCCACTGTACAAACAGAAGTGTAAATTGCTGATTCCCGCTCACACCTGTAGTCCTGCTTTCTTGACTAAAACCTACAGAATTTTCTTGGGATTGTTATCAGACTCACATGAGCTCACGTGCCATGCGTCAACCTCCCAGCTGGTTTCCGCCTCAGGCTCCACAGCAGCTCACATGTTTTCAGGCCCGTGCCAGGGCCTCTATCCTGCTTTGGGGCCAACATCAGCAGGTGTGGTTAGTTAACCAGTCCTTTAATCTACTCTGCTCAATACTTGAGAGGCACAAACACAGCTCAGTCCAAATGAAGCCAGAAAAGAGGGAGTAAGTCACAGAGTAGAAATTTATGTGATTGATAAATAGTCCCATGGAGCAAATGCCTCCGTCCATTTTACCCAGACAGCTGTATTGATCCTTTTTTATCTAGAACCCAGATGCTGGTGTTTCTGTGGGTCATTGCTGATGGTTGCAATTTCCACAGATCTTTTGAGTGAAGCAGTGAGTGTCGAAATTGAATATTTCAAATGTTTTTTATGGAACTGGGTGGAAAAACAGGGCGTGATCGGTCATCAGCATTTTTCATGTACTCCTCCATTATTTTCTATGAGCTCATGTGCACATTTGGTCTTGCTTCTCTGCCCAAGGAATCTCCCTGTGTTTCTGGGGAGGATCAGGGGAGAATTTGGCTCACAGAGCTGTTATTAATGAGGCTTGAGAGGTCATTGTGCCTGAAAGAGCCATAGATATGCCCAGTAGAATCCATCATGCACCAAAAATCAGACTTGATCCTTGAGGAAAGCAAAAAGAAAGTCCTTGAGTTCTTTTGATACTTCATTAGTTTTAATAGTTTTGTCATCAGCTTATTTCTGCATCCTGGCAAGTGGAGTTTCATTAGGTGCTGAAGCAGTTTGCACCAGGAAAATGGCATTTTGCCCCCACGGACAGAGCCAAGAACACTGTGTAAAACCCCAGCACTTTTCATGTTTTCTGAAACCAGACGAGACAGATTGTGCTTTGTACTTTCACTTTCTTTCTCTTAAAAACTGACATTCCCAAAGTCTCAGAAGATGGCACCCCTCTGTAAATGCCATCTGAGCTCAAGTACGGCTGTGCAGGAATGGAGGACTGGCCATTCTGTGCAGTCAGGAAACAAGAACAGAAATGCCTTGAGCAGTTCTCATTTAGTTCCCACTAGCTGGCTGAAGAGAAAGCTATTTCCCCTGAATGGCCTGAAAAATTGAGTTCCCACCAACTCATTTCAGAGGGTCTCAGGTGACCCTGATAGCATAGAAATCTCTACCTCTGTAGACTCTACAATCTTTGCTCAGAATTCTGAGGAATCTGGACTTTCAAAGGGATTATACTGAGCTAGGACAAAATATCTTGCATAACCCTGGCACTTAGTGCCCAAACATATTTCTGGTTTTATGTACACATGAAATTTGATTTTTTATTTACCTCATTCTTTGAAAATGCTTATGGAGATTGTTCAGCACTATAAAATTATTATAGAAGCCATTTTTTAATTCAGATTTATTTCATATTTTAATGGCAGTGAAATCATAATCACATCATAGGAATGAGCAACCCTGGGATTTTTGTATCTTAATCAGTGGCTGGCTGCTGGGCGAACATTAGATTGCATTCCTGGGAGATTATGCCTAACAGGAATGCAGTTTGGGTGATTGGTTCAAGGTGGCATCATTTTGAAATAGTTGTAAGATCTAAGACACTAATTAAGAAAAATGAACCTACAGTAATTGCATGAAAACAAATAATAGCCCTTGGCTTAGCTGTATGAAATTGATCAGAGGATATATTAATTTTCTACATGGGTAATTCCTAGTCTGTTTTCAGTTCAGCCAGCTCCCTCATAGTCTCTCTGCTCAGTCTTTCAAGCCTTTGCACATGTTATTTCTTCACTCACATTTAATTTTATATGATTTATTTCATTTATTATGAGCTTCGCTGCATATGAACATTTATTCTGATTGTTCGGTGACAGTAAATATACATTATATTTTTAAAAGCTAACATGCTTCTGCATAAATATGTGCATCAGTAAATGAATTCTGCATTTTCAAGTGTCTGCTGTGATTGATATAGCAGGATAACTAATGGGCATCAGAACTATCAAGTCAGCATATATATACTATTTTCGAAATAAGTTAACCGCCTTTTCTGCTTTCTCTGGGTTTGCCACTGCCTGGGCTGAGGTCCTCTGTCCTGCATATGTGCAAGGTTCTAAAGTTTTGTCTCTCCCAAAGCTGCTTCATTATTCATCAGTGATTGAGTATTCACTGAGACAAGACCTTCAGCATTTCACAGGAGACCACCCACCCCCCCACCCCCCAGTTATTAAGTTCCTGACAACCATACCTTTCACTTTCTCACTTGTTAGTCCCATGAGCATGGTATTTTTCCATACGAGTTGAACACGATAATCCCAGAGCTTTATACATATTTCAGGGGCCAAGGTGGAGCATTCTTTGGCACTAAGTTACTGAATCATGTTGTGTTTATGTCAGTGTGGTGTCCTGGGGAGAGGGATGTTAAATTGCACCGTCACTCCCTTCTTGGAGAAACACAACACATGAGGGTTTTCATCTCAACATGGGGCTGGGCCAGGTTTGCATCAAGGCCTCAGAGTGAGACATTCTCACTGGGCTCATAGCTGAGACATGTTATATGTGCCTCAAGTGCTTGGTATCAGAGCAAGATTTAAACCTTTCTGCAATTTGAAGCAGTCATGAGTTTGTTTTTTCACATGCTAAAAATACAGGGACAAGCTGTTGAGTATGAATTTTATTGCTTAAGGTAAATTGTCTCTAGTGAACAGAGTCTAATACACAAAGGCATTACAGAGTCAAGCAACCGAGTATAATGGGCCTATGCATGTAGATTTCAAAACTTATGTTCTTGCACTTTAATTTGTAACATAACAAGTTTGCTATTAAAATACTCTTTATGAGCAACTTGCACCTCAAGGTAAGAGTATCAGTACCTGTGTCATGGACAACTGCCTCAGCATTTCTGCACACACAGCTGTGTATCTGTCTTTCTAGGTGCAGGCAGAAAGCACTCACATATGTCATTTCTTTTGCAGGTGGTGAAATCCAATCCCTCTGAAGAAAGGCCACACATAACAATGACGTTATCGAGGCGCTATACACGGGGGAAATATTTCGGCAGTCAAAGCAAACCATCACAACTGCAGGACTATGCAACAAATTCTCGGTCCCCGTATCATGTCCGAGGTCCAATAAATCAAGTTTATTCTGAAATCCTTCTCAGCAGGCTCTGTGCAAGTAAGAGGGAGGTTGTCAGCACATAGCCTCTCTTGGATATAGCACTGAGACTAGAGAAGTGCCACTGCCTGAATGACAATTGAAGGATCATGGTGGATTTGTGATATGCTTCCTTGATTGATTGCACGCACACAAAGAGAGTTTGGGACATGTGGTGTTTTTCCAAATACCTTATGAAATTAAGTTATGCCCTGGTGACCCTGCTGTGTGAAAGTGGAAGATGGAGGGTTGCAAAGGAGAGAAGAGGGGAAGTTACTTGAACTGTTGCCAAAGACTAGAACAGCTGTAGTTCAAGCAAGTGTGTATTATTGATAGCAAAAAGAGACCTATATATTCACTTGAACATTTGGAAAGGGCTGCTTTAGGTCTTCAGCACTATCTAGTTTTCTATTTATAGAGACACTGTACTATTTGAATGTATTTAGAAACTGACTACATTCCATTTTAAAGAGTTTAATTTATGTGGACAGGTTTCTCTTCCATATCAAACCTTTTCTGTTTAGACACTTGGTTTATAGAATCTGAAAATGTCTATTAGCATTTTACTGGTGACGTCGAGTTTTGGACTCTAGTGGTTTTAGTGAAAACACATCTCTTCTCTATTTTTTTATATATCTACTCTATTTTTTTGCATGTTCTGAAGGTAATAGGGAGATAGGTTACCTACACTTGAGACTGTAAATGTCTCAGTGTAACATGTAAATATAGTGAATTTGTTAACATAACTTTATTTATGGTCCCAGTTTAGGAGAGTGCCCATATGCAGGAAGAATGCTTAGATAAGCACTTCAGTGTCTACCTTGGCCTGTAAGCCAAGCAAGTATTCTTCCTGGATGGAAGTGCCATTTCTGTCATAATTTTTTATAAAATACTTGCCAGTGTGTGAAGTCAGTACCACAAACATAAGAAAAACCCCTCTTGCAAGCACACATAAGGATTTCAGGATCTGATAATTAATCTGTCATAGGAAGTGTGATGTGATGTGATGATGTGATGTGATGTGATGTGATGGCAGCAGAATATACTGCCACCATCTCTTGCTTGGCAGGGAGAAGACCTTCTCTGAGTGCCAGTTTCAGTTCAAACCTTCTCTGAGCTGCAGTTTCATGCTGTCACCCAGCTACATCCCCAGGGTTTGCAGACCTTCTGTGGGTGACACCCCAGGGAGAGGCTGTGTGTTGGTGCCCTGCCACAGTGCTGGCAGCCCACTCTTTCACAGCTGTGGTGCCCGATGGGAAACCACACATGGTCCAGGATTAGCAGCTGGGTGACAGGTTAGTGGCAACCTGTAAGACTGTTGTCCCTACAAATTACCCAGTTACGGATTTTTATTCATCCAGTCATGCAGCAGGCAATCAAGGCCACTCTCCCACCATGCATTAGAGAAGGGAGTTTTAACCGGGCAAGTGCAAGTCTAACAAAGGGTCTGCTGAGTTCTGTGTCATGCTTCCCTGTCACAATTTTACATACAATCCTCCACTAGCTTCTGCTTCGTTAAAGGAAGCCACAAACAATGTCAGGGAATAAACAAATTATAGCAAGGAACTAATCATCATCTTATTGGCCTTAGTAGCACACAGAGGGGGTACTCTATATAGAAGTCGGGCTAGAAATTCATGACACAACATTTAGTATTTGCCTAAGATCCTTAACAGTCTGTATGCCCAGCTATAGTTTTGTGAATTTGTGCTCCTTCAGGTAAAATATGTAAAGATATAACAGGAATTTGTCATGCAATATGGAGTTTGGCATTCTAGGTGATAGAGAGTATCCTCCAAAATAGGATCTGGCATACCTAATTTAAGACACCTTTCACTATGTTGAAAAAGTTCTGGATTTAAACAGTGACTTAAAATTAGTGAGATGGTATGATTACCTCTGTTTCTGTATAGTATGCTGCTGGTTGCTTACAGCAAATATCCCCAAATTTCAGTGTAAGATTTTCCCTGGCATGGAGATCTACATGAAAGATGGGTCAGGAGCTGTGCATAAATACTGAAAATATCAGCATTTGGTTTTGAGCAATATGATTATCTAAAGAATATAATTGTATACAAATGATATATTCTCTTGGGTCTGGAAATCCAGGGCTGCACAACCTTAAAGCTGAAGGATAGAATATCATCATTAATACTAGCAGATGCAAAACACAGCCAGATGTCTTTGGTATTAAGATGATCGATGAGAGGTGTATTACAGTTCTGCTTTTGGTAAGATTTTTTTGTAGCTCGTTTAAATCCACATGCTGTTACTGTTATTGTTTCATACACAAATGTTTTTAAGGCATTAACTGGGTTTTTATGTTTGGGTTTTTTAGCCAAAACCTATTGCTGAAGCATCAGTTTAGTGATGAAAAGGAAAGAGCTGACTTTGTTATACTGTAGTGGATATCAGTGAATGTGCAATTCATCAGTTCTGGTTTCACCATGAAATGGTTTACATGTGCTGTACACCCAGATGTCTTAATGTTTTCCAAACCTTAATATTTTTCAAATGTATTAAGTGTATATTTTCCTGTGTGTTTTCTATTTTTTACGTGTCTATGTACATTAATATGTCTGTACAAAGTCATTGGTACAATTTGCAAATTGATTTTTATTTAAATGAATTCTTTGAATAAGCTTTCTCCAACACTATGTATGATACATGTAGTCTTAGGAATAAACAAAGAATACTAAGCTACATTTTTGTTATTTAACTTTAAAATATATCTAGTATCTAGGTATGTGAAAGGCAAGAGTTTAGATTGACATGCAAGGATTGCTTGTTCATATGCATTAAGATTTATGGATTGAGACAATAAAAGAATTACTGTGTTTGAATTCCAGTGAGAGCACATGTGTTGCTATCTACAGTTTACTCCAGAATTATTGTATCTGCTGTGACATTTTGCCTGAATAAATATTAAAGTGTTCCTGTAGTCCATATATTTACCTTAGTCCCATTACTTACTGTGGAAGGTATCTTTTCAGCTTTATACCGGCTAGCGCTTGTATTTCAATGCCTTAGAAAGCCTCGAGCAGCCTTGAGAGGTAGCAAGGGCGATCTAGCACTTTAGTAGCTCTAAAATCGGTACCTGAATCAGCTGCAGAGCAAATACCATCAGCAGAAGCAAAGAGGGAGAAATATAGCTCCCTGCCCGCTCAATTCCCTGCAGTTAGAAGCCTTCAAATGAGACAGACGACCAGAGATGTTTACAGGAAAGGAGCTGAGCTGAGAGAGCCTTTGCCTCCCTCGACCATCTTTATTAGGAGAAGGGGAAAGGGGAGGACTGGGGGCGGACCCGGGGTGAGCGGCCAATCAGACACTGCTGAAGAGTCTGAGTTACATTTGGCTTTGCCCGCGCTTGGAACAAAGGAGCTCCGAGCACATGTCTTTGGGAGGGGGGAAGGGAAGATCAGAACAGGCAGCAACAACTTACCATTAAAATAGCCAAGGACTGAATTGTCAAGTTAAGTTCCACCTCGTAATACAGACATGAGTGGCCCTGGAATTAGTGGTAGGATTGAAATATTCAGGCTGGGAAACAAGTACTCTGAGAAGTGGAGTTTCCTGCTCAATGTCTGCCCGGCGGCATATGGAGCTTAGAACAGAACTAGGGTATACTTTAAGCTACAGGTAGAGAAAGAATGGGACTGTGTTGCAAAATAAATACTCTGATACACAGAGCAGTAGTCTCAGTTATTCTTGCATCCCTTTAGCTGAAGCTGGAGCACAATTTACAGTGTCCAATGAGTTGCAACTCCTCACCTCTCATGTAACTCTATAGATGTTGAACAGTGAATTGGGTTAGTGAATTGGCACCTGGCCACCATAACCAAGTCCGTCCTAAAAAATG
>NW_008240033.1:2059602-2074836 GCF_000691975.1 Corvus brachyrhynchos | reverse complement strand
CTCAGTCATCTTTGTCATCAGAGTTGCCAGATTTCAGGGTGCTGAAAGAATGGACTACAAATACAATATTTAGTCTTAGTATTAATTTGAAAATGATAATCTTTAGAATAATCTCTTTCACACTGTTAAATACAAAGCCTTTATTTTTCTCTTCTGTGACACATTAAAGGGACATCAAAGTAACTTTATTTGCTTAGTGGGTGGGTTAGCGAGGCATCAAATTACCTCAAGGTTGAAACAACCACTAATAGTTATGCTTCTGTTGCTATGTTGAGCCAAAGAGAATGCTTTGAAGATGCAGATATGTGTGATATTAAGTTGACTGCAGTCCAGGGATCTTTCAGATTATTCTTTTAGAGTAAAGCAATTTTTAGAGGTGCAGTGAACTATTTGCTGTAGACTCAAACTGCTGAACAAGTCTCTGTAGGGTCACATGAAAAATATGGTGTTACCTTCTTGTTTGCCTGCTCGCTTTGCATCTGGCTTGTTTTACCTCCCTATCTGTACCTGCTCTACTCCACATCACCCTTTCTTTCAGATGACCTTAGAAATTTGTGTTTTTTCAGACTAGCAGCTCCTGGAAATCTGAGACATAATTGTTGCAAATTCAGTCTGAGTCTTGAAAACATGTTTTTGTCAATCCCAACAGCGCGCAGCAGGGGTAGAACAAGCCTCTTACCTAGGGCAGTGATTTTCTCTGATGAATTTAAAACAGCTGTGTTGTGTTAAGCAGTTAGTTTGCATTAGCACTTAGCTCTTCATGGAGCTTGCCTTTACCAAGCAAAAATCCATCTTTCAAACTCCACTGCCATCTTTACCTGTGTAAATTTTCAAAACACCAGACCAGTCTGTGTAAAATGCAGGCATACCTATTTATTGGTGCTGGTACATAAACTGAAGTATTTACTGGTGCCTTCACACTATCCATTGAACAGAAAATCTCTGACTACACAATAAAAAGACACTGTGCATTTTAGGCTTACTCACCTGTGATTAGATTGTACTAAAAATAGTGCTACATCTCAGCCTAGACCAGAACCTGGAGCTAAGCATTCTAGAAAACTACTCAAGTCATTAACTTCAATGGTCAAGTTGAGCCTGTAGGGTCATAACAGAGTCTTCTGCAGCACAAGTTTCTGTTGTGATGGACTTCTCCCTTTTCTGTGTTTTTCCATCTGACTGTTTGGCCAGCTCTCAGCACCTGTGGGCAGCCCTTCCTGCAATCCCTCAAGCATGTTCAACAGCCTTGGCAAGTGACACCACATTAAGCAGCCCTGAACTGAAAATCAAGCATATGTTTAAATGAAATCTGAACTAAGGTCTTTATGAAACACAGCATCTACTAAGCATCACCTTCATTTCCTCTAGTACTGAACTTCCCTAATGAGGAGCAGGATTCACTCCCTTTCAGCTGAAACTCAAGTACAAAGACGTTTTCCCAGCTTTTGACAAACTTTTCCCACTGCTTGCTGGCATGAAATGAAGGGAGGGAACTGCTCTGCATGCTCCTGCCTAACACAGTGAGGTGTGTTCACACAGTCACTGCAGTGGGCATTTCCCTCCCATACCTCACTGTGGGGACAACATTTCCACAGCAGAAGGTGTTTTCAATATTGTGACTTTTTTATCTGTTTTGAGCAGTGACAGTCTATGTGGTTCAAACAGACAGCTCAGTGTCTGCCAGCACCACCTGCCCCAGTGCTGCTCTAAGGATGCTGGGTAGATTCTGGGTGAAGACAAGAACTGCAGAACTAAAATCCTTGAGTGAGGAATAAAAATTACTCAGACCTCTGGACAAAGGGCGGTTATGAAGAGCTCACTGCAGATCAAGCAGGTGCAATTAAAGTCATCAGGAGCCCTTTAAAGTTAATAAATTATATGGGTTATTGTCAGGGTTTGAAGACCAGATCTGTCTTTGGCAGAGTTTCTCACTTGCCATGTTTCAAAAACATATTCTGTATTTTCTTTTGTTCTTGTCATTATCAACTTCCATATTTCTGTTTTTATACTGTGGGACTAAGAAGTTTGAAGTAGTATTTCTACTCTGCCTGATAATGATTGTGTAGCCTCCCCAGACAGCTGTCAAATCATCTAACAGATCATCTAACAGAGTTTTATTACTTCTGAATGGTATTTTTCCTTTACTTCCATATGCCAGCTCCAAAGTTTCTTTACATTTACAGAAAGCTTTAGGTATGATAGCTCTAATGCCTTCAATGTATTCAAAGAAACCTGCTACCCCTATTTATCTTAACAGGACGGAAAACACTTTAAGCCGTGAAAACCTGACCTTGCAAGCCATTAGACAATGCAGCACCCAGCATGATCTAGCCCACAAATGGCTTCCTTTGAAATAAAGAATCACAGTTGTGTTCTACTAAAGTTTTCACTGGGGTGATTACAATTTAAACATGATTTGTGTGGACTGATAGGTGTGGTTTTTTTCAGCTCAGGGCCTTTGTTGAGCTCTCTTTACAGCAAATGGTATCTATTAGCTACTGTAAAATCCTGTTTCAACATCCTTTGACACTGCGTCCTGCCCAGTTCTTATAAAACCCATACATACAAGGGGATTTGCTGTTGATGGTAAAAGGTTAAATCGTAACAGGTCTTACTGCTCCACCCATTACTGTTCCCTAAATTCTACATTGCATCATTTCTGTGCAATAACAAGGAATCAGGGTCTAGTAACCTCTTAATGCATGCCTCCTCAGTCCCTAGAACAGTTCAGCGCTGTAGCTCTGATGGAGTTATCAAAATAACACACCTTCAGCTGTGAAATGCATACAGCAGAGCCTGCAGACATACTCAAAGCTCGCCTGTTAGATCAAGGCCAGCCTGAAAGTCAAGGTCAACAGCTTCTAGAGACTGTTTTCAGGCACCAAGACCTGGTTTCCTCCTTAACTCTACATATTTAACAGAGGCATTGTAATTATGATTGTGGTCGTACTAGGGTTCTTTGTAATCATCACAGAAAGACCAAAATCTGAATTTTTCTCTAGAGGTGTCTATTATTTCTACAATATTGCTTTCTGTAAAGGGAACCGAAAGCAACTCAGATTTTTCTGATTGGTACATAAAATTTTGAGAGAAGAATGTCAGTGTTCCACAGAGATGTGGCTGTGGGATTCATTATGCAGGTAAGAGAGGTTTTTACATCTCCCTCCTACTCCTTCACTGCAGGATCTTGATCACAAGGCCACCGTTACCATCACCAGGACATGCTTTCCAGCATGGATAATGTGAACCATTCTCAGCATCTGTTCCTGGAGCTGCTTGTGCGTTTAACAGTGCACTGGGTCAGAGGGAAGCCAGTCCTGCAGGTGAGCAGAACACTTCATGGTAGTATAGGATATACAGGTTTAAGACCCTTCATCTGGGTAAATGAAGAACAAATCTCCACCTGTTGCCTTACAAGAGGGCTAGGTGAATGCCTCTGTTTCTGTGAGAAAAGCCAAGCTGAGAGGCACCAAAAAACAGTAGAAAACAATAGAGATTCTTTTTCAAGTTTAGAGGTCATATCAGAGATAGGTACCTGGCTGGTGTTTGAGGGCCCCAGCTTCTAGCACTTACTTCTGTACAAGAAGTGCATGGCGAACCCAAGTAACGTAGGAACTGCTGACCTCTATGCAGGAAAAATGTCTAATAGGCATCAAAAAATTAGTCTAACCTTGGCTACATTCCCAATTTTGGCTCTATGCAGGATTTAGTGCCCTGAGCATCTCTCTGCACCTCACACACAAATACACCCCCAACGCTACCGCTCTGTGCGTGGCTTACAGCTGTTCGTGTAATTGCTCTCTACCTCACTTAGTTCAAAACAAAACAGTATAGAAGAGACCTCTGTGAATTGTAGCATGTAAACTAACTTGTGCAATTTCAGATGGTTTGAGTGGGGTAGCTGTGAGATAGCAGTTATGACAGGGGGTGAGTGGTAGCATCCTTGAAGACATAGAGGGGAAAAGCAAATGGAGAGCTGGAGCCAGGAGGGAGCTGGCAACACCTCCACAAGTTAGATGCAGACAAACCACATCCTTCCCCACTGAAGTGCTGTTGGTGAACTTGTCCTCAGCTCCTGCAGTTTAAATGCCTGGCTTCAAAGTAATATCCCTAATGTGAATAAATACCTGCTACAAGTACAACTACGTAAATGAGATGAAAAGGGTAAGAAGCAGGAACTTCTAAATGTTTGGTAACTATATCTAACTGTGTCTAGGGAGCCCGAGGGACTATAATGAATCTATAAAACAAGTTAACACCTGCTCCTCACACTTCTGTTAATTAAAACTCAGTAGAGATGCAAGTAATTGAAATGAGTGATCTGTCACTCCACAGGAGCCAGTCTGGAGCAGAGCATCTGTCTAGACAATGCTGCAATTACCACATTTTGTATCTGGTATGCCATCTTCCATGCTCCTCCAGCCTGGGCACTTGAGTTATTTCCTAGGGTGTGAAGGACTGAATATCAGCCCTCAGGTTCACAGTCATTTCTAGTTTTGACTAGACAAACTCTAGACAATAATTTGATTGTGGAGAGGTCTGACTGTGGTTCAGAGCTGCCTGTAAGCTCTCAATCCCCAAATAACAGCACCACCATCTCCACACTACAGAATATGGTCCTGCAGATACTGGAAGAGAGTCAGTGCAGTAGCACAGTCCAATTTTTGGCAAGCAAAGTGACTGCCATATGCCAGACAAGGGCAGCACTTGTACATCTAGCAAGACTTCTCTTGTTCAAAGAGATGCTACCTGACGTAGATTTGCTTCAGTTTATTCCACCTGGGAATGTAAGATCTAGCCTTGCTCTGTCAGCCATAACGAGGTCTGTGCCCCTTTTGGGGCTTGGGGAAACTGGGATCATCCTGTCCCTCTCCATCATCCTGACCACACATTTTCTGGGATATTTGTAAGTGAAAACACCACACTGATTATTTGTTGCCTGGTTCAAGGTCGCTGTTGCCTCTGCTGAGCAAAGGCTTTCTACAAAGAGCATAGAAGATCTGAGGAGAAAAGTCCTATGGAACATTTAAGGGTTTGACAGTAATTCAGCCACAGTCAAGTTGCTGAAGTGAAAAGTACGGCTAATGTCCAAGTGGCAGCACACTGCACTATAAAATGAAAGAAAAATCAAGGCCTGATTTACAAGGGCTCTGGTAAAAATGTTATGACACAACACTAGTGGATTTCAAATAGCGATTTGTGTCTTCAAATCTTTCACCAAGTAACATTGAAGGACCTGGACTTTTTTGTTGTTGTTTCAGATGGGATATTTGTGGTTTTTTTCTCACCACACAACAATATTGATGGCAGTGCAAGCTGAAATAGGAATCTAAAATCCAATCCTGGCTTGTTCATGCATGATATCTTACTACTTTTGAAGAAAATACAGATACCCAGCAGAAATTCTCAGTATCCTTCCAGGTTATTTTTGACAGATTTAGAGACAACTGCTATAAAAGTACCTAAGAAAATGCCCTGTTACAGTCACATATCCAACTACAATCAATGCATCTGCTTCCTGGATCCATGGATAATTTACAGCCATCTAGCCAAGGATGCAGATAATGCTGTGTCTTGCACATAGGTACCATATGTGGACCTTCTCATGTCTAGACTCCTTTCTCCAACTGGTTACATTTTTGTTTGAAAAGATCCCCAAAAAGGTCCTCCAGATGGCCAGAAAATGACAAGCCTCTGAAGCCCAAAGTTCTCCAGATTTTCTCGTGCTTTAGCTAGGCGCACATGCTTTATGAACATGACTGCATGCAAGGAATTCTTGGGTTCTCCTGGCACATCTTGACAAGTCCTGCAAACAAGTGATTGTCATCCTCTTCCAAAAACAATCCCAGTCTTTTCCTTTTCCTGCCTTTCTTTGAATATTCCTTACTAAAATCTTCCAGCCTTTCTTTTCCACTTCCATCATTTTTCCTTACTTCTTCATCTCCCCTTCCACCTCCCCTGCCTATGAACAAGTGACCGACTTCATTTTTCCAATCTCCACACATCACCTTAGCCTGCTGACTAGTGTCCAGTTCTCAGCTTTATTTTGGGCAAGTGGTGAAGGCTTTGTGAGCAAGACAACGTGCCTATGTTTATACAGGCCCACTGCATAACTAAAACCTGTTAGAAGTAAAAGTTACAAGAAGTCAAAAATTAAAATAAGGTGGGAATGCATTTCAGTTTTTCATTTTCTCTTACGAGATCCATCTCTTCCTTCATCTCCCTCATTTTATTCTCCAGCGAATTAATTTCATCAAATTCCTATTTTCACAGAAATGTGTCCCACCTATTTATCTTCCTCCCCCTGCGCTTGTATAAGCAAAATTAAACGGTGTATTTACACAGCCATGTCCTCCTTTTTAGCTGGTTCTAATACAGGGACAGTGTAATAAAGGAAGGAAAGTTTTGTTTTGTTGAGGTGGAGACCCCTGATTTAAATAGGTGGAGCTGTATTCCCGTAACATGGCAGATTTGGGATTTGGTCAGTAAATTGCACCAACTCTCACACTCACACATGCATAAGTGGTCTCAAGAGTCATACTGTAAAGCAGTCCCCCTTGTAACACATCACCTCAGCATACAGCTTTAAGGGTCTTAAAGCTTACCTCTATAAAAAAGTTGTTTCCATAGTTCCTGGCCACTTTCTGAAAGTGACAGATTCTGCAGCTAGGGAGTAGTTTTACATCCGATTATATATATATATTTTTTTTTTAAGCTCATTTGCTTATTTTTGTAAGGCAGGTAAATTCAAAGTTAATATACAGCCCTTCTATAGCCACAAGTAATACAATGAATCCTTGTCCTCCAAAATTACAGCAGGGAACTGATCCAGTAGACACTTACTGTTAAGTTTATATGATGTAAATACAGTCTGATACAGCTTGATTCACCAGACATTTATTTTTCTGCTTTATTTATACTGTACACATAGTGCCATTTATTCCTTGAAGGTAGCAACAGATACAAAATAGAGATCATTTGGAATGTTTGCAAGCTCTGAAGATTTTTATCATCAGATGTGAGAATATGTTTCTTTCCATTTTTAATACATATGATTCACTTAACATTTTGTATTTAGTCTTCCCTTTGAGCTATGCTGCATTAGTTTTTGCCACCACAGTACTTGTTCATAACAGTACAAGTAATTCTAATTGGTAAAGGTAAGTGATCACTATTTACTCTCTGTCCTTAAGTTCAGCTTATATTTTTGTTTTGCCTTCTCAGTATATTTTTAACTCTCAATTTCTGCATTTACCATAAGGAGACATTAGTGTTGACACTGCTAACAGTATCATCTTCAATCTCAAATGTAAAAATAAAAATAGTACATCAAGTTCTTCATAACTGTGATAATATAAAATTTGTGACAGCTGCAATAAAACAATTTATATTGGGTTCTCTTTCATGTATTTTTGCACCTGAATCACACACTCAAGCTCCATCTACAATCATGAAAGCTTTTAATCACATGTGCCCATTAAGTTGTACTTCAAAGTACAAGTCAAGTATCACCAAGTCAGTCTAAAAATCTTTCCTGTTGAATCCCCTACATTATTGGCCAGCATGCTGTGATACCCTGTATAGCCTGAGGATGAGGTAAACAGGAAGTGCACAGAGATACTGGATTTGCATGCTAACCAAGTCATCTGTGCGATAATAAAAATAGAAAGCCCCTATGGCTTTCTTCCCCTTTGTTCCAACAGATATTGAAGTGTAACAAGCCTTGGAAAACACAAGATGATGTAAAGATCTAAAGATATCCATTTCTGGAAAACAGGCTTATTATCCCTTTTTTTTGGTGTGGACCAGGCCTGCTGTATATCATCATGATGTTTGTCCATGACCAAATGGACTCTCTTGGATCCTTGCAGATAACACCTCCCAGAGTGCAGCTGAAGAGGATGTATGTTCCATTAAAACACAGATAATGGGATGTCTGGCACTGGAAAACAATTTTGAGGAGTAACATATAGCTTACACTCCAAGTTCATTATCCAAAAATATTTCCTAATCACTTCTGTAGAAATAGCCACAGATACTAAAAAACAAAATCAGTGACAGCAACGAAGCACCTGTCAGACTCTCACATGCAAAAGTACCAAGCACAGCTGGGGCAGAGTGATGATCCTGAGCACATTCTAATGCCATTGCTGAGGATAATTACAAAATAAAACAGATTATATTTTAAAAAATGAGAAATTAAAGGACTTGATAGTCCTGCCTGTTGTCCTTCACTACCTAAAAGGGACAAAAATTTTGAATCACAACATAATTAAATTTTCTGAGCAATAACAAAGGTTAAAAACATTTGCTGTGAGTGTATTGAAACTATAGAAATATGCTTATTTCTAGACAGAAGATGTCATTAACTTGGTTTTGAGGCTGTAAATAATTGGTTCATTCAGGACAGAAACTTAATACTGTGTGCACTATTAAAAACAGATATTTATGGCACCGTGGCACTTTATTTTACAGCTGTGTTTGTGAGCTCCTTTACACTTTGTCTGGGGAATCTTTCACATACCCTAGGAACTGCAACAAGCAAGAGATTCCAGGCATCTGGGCAGCAGCCCTGTCTCTGCAGGACGGTGAGGAAAGGCAGAGGGAGTGATAAATGGCCCAGCTCCTCTCTCAGAGTCAGGATTAACCGCTGCACTTTTAAGGCACTGAGATGCTTCCATCAGAGGTGTTTATGGAGTCCTGGCATCACCTGGATTCTCCAGGAAAATACTGGGCCAGGTACCTCCCACCTGCCTCTTCCAGCAAAGACTACCTGGCTGTACTATCTCCTGAAAAGGGTTGGAGTGGAGACTGCCTTGCCCCACTCTGCAGGATGAATCCCAAGGTATGATTATACTGCCTGTGCCATACTAAGGAATACTGGTCTCTCCTCACAGGAGTAGGGGAAATTGTAGATGCTCAAGCTCCACACTGACCTCACTTTCACTGGTGGTCACTGGAGGTTTTTGTGGTTGTTGAGCTGCTCAAACATCTCAGAACACAGCAGTAAAAGGAAGTTTTCGAACAAGTAATTATAAGCACAATAGGAAACTACCAGTGGGAAAGGCATAAAAATACAAAAAAAATCCCCAAATAACTCAAAACTATTCCCTTTTATGCCCATGGCCTTAACTTTTGCATGATTTACATCAATGCTATTACGAGGTTGCTGAGATGTCAAACCCCAGTTACTCTGATAACTTGCCAGTTTAGCAGAGTTCAATTAGCTGGGGACAGCCTAAACCCTGTAGATTTTGGCATCTTGCCCACGGCTACACACATTTTAAACCACATTTTAAACCACGCTGCCTTATGCAACAGTGGAGAAATATCACAGCTGCAGGAATATAATAAGGGTAGGGTTTCCAAAGCTGAAAGACTTGCTTTGACAACGGTGTTAAAAAGTTTAAGTGGGTTCAGATACTCCAGTGCCAGGCCCAGTCAAAAAAAAAATTGTTAGAAAGAGAGAAGAAAGCAATCACTGAGGAGAGGAAATAAGGAAGTGGCTCAGGAAACAGGTAACATGTAACACTGACTTAGCAAGATATAGTAAGATTCAAAGAAGGATTTGATGTTTATCATCTAACCCAATCAAACTTTTTGACTGTCTTATAAAACCTGCTAGTGCAAGGCATCCTGTAGTCATTTGACATTAAAATGAACATTTATGAAGGGGCAGATTGCCTTCTTACTAGGGAGTTTCTTGCATCTTGATTTTTAAGATCTGTTGTACTCATTACCAGTGAAGAGATATAATTTTACATGGGCCTTGGATTATCCACAATGTAGCCATATAAGTTTTTAATTTTTTAATATTTTTCCTTTTTATCAATCAAAAAGTGCTAAGTGGGAATGGGGCAAGACATGAAGCAAGGATTATTGGGGATATAAAGAAAAAAAGATGAGACACAAAAGATTAAGTTGATGCACTGAAATGGGAGAGATCATTGAAATTGGGGGCGGGGGAAGCGTTTAATGAATTATTTGAATTTGGAATGTTTTAAATGTTGTCCTATAACTTAAATGGATCTTAACTTGAAAAAGTAGGCAATTTATTTTTTCCCATTACCACCACACCACGGGTAGAAAGGGATGACTTCTGTGACTGTTGACACAATACCATTCTTTCACATTTCTTCCTAAACTTCCTCTGTTTAAACTGGCCTTGGAGGTAAATCCATATGTGTGGTGCTAGTCTGATCACTGGACCAAATGCTTTGCAAATTAGGCACACATCCATACCTCGATTAATGAGAAGATAACAAATACAGCTTTGTATTATGACAGTTACAGAATAGATTCTTCTGTTTCTATCATTATCGTCACTCAAATGACAAGCAGCTCATTAGAAATTGAATTAGCAATGAGAAACCGAGGACCTGATCACAGTTTTGATGATGATGCCCCATCTGACACCAGAAAATTAAATAGGTCTCTGAATTTCAGTTGTCTCATCACAGGATGGCAACAGTTCTGTGCATGTGAATCACGTCTATTAGGAGATGTAATAACATTGTCTATGAAAGACTCCTGTGGAAAGTGTTAATGCAAATTATCAGTTGGGGCAGGAATACAAATTGTGTTGCAGACAGCACTGCTCCTAGGGGAGCAGTTCCCCCTCCTTCCTCTACCTGTACTATACCTACAATTCCGCGACCTCCGTGGGAGCAAGCATGCTGCTTCTGTGCACACCAGGGACACGCATGGGCACACACACAGCATCTTATCCTGCTTATCCCACGAACTTCTGTATAAAGCTTACACATACATCAACAAAGCAGTGGTGTTACATCCTCAGGGGAGTGTGATTTAAAACTAAATAAGGAATATCTCCAGATGTCCCCTCTGCACTGAAGTAATTTGGATTCTTCCATGCACTTGAGCTAGTCTTTTCACCAAACTCCACAATTACCTCCTAGAAGTTCTGTAACACCAGCCAGCAGCACCAACTCTAATCTCATACACTTTATCTAAAAAACAAAAAATAAAAATTTTAAATGATTTTGCTTTCAGTATGAAGAAAACATTAAGCAAATTTTAAGTCAGTGAAAAATTCCTTTTTTTCATTATATCCTGTCTCCAAGAGTATTTCTCACCATCCTCAAAACAACCAGGGAAATTCATTGATGGCACAAAGGTGCACTGTTATCAAATACAATTTTACTACTAATTTTAGCTTTTACTGGTAAGTAAGGTCTGGGTGAAATCAGAATTAATAAGTGAACTTTATTCCCACGTCTTTCACACTAGGCTTTGAAGTTTTTACAGCATTCCCTTAAAGAATTTTACTTAATACTGGCATACTGAAAGTATTTCTCTGGAGTAACTCTAGTAAATACCTACACTTAGTCCATGTCAGAGAACAGAATTTGCCAGCAGCACTTCAGAAGAAACCCATACCTGCTTCCAGGATCCCCCCAAAAATGAGCAATTCTCAAGCACTTGTGTAAATTTTGGTAAGCTTAGGACACTACCTCCAGATTTGTGACCACAGGAAACAGCAGACTGAAGTCAGACTGAGTCCTCTCTTTCTAAGCCCCAGCTTTCTGGCAGCACATCACCAGTAGATGTAGATTGCCAGAAGACCTGCTCAGCAATTGTTTCAGCAACTATCTGGAGTTATGGGCTCCAGAAAGCTTAGTTTTCTTCTGGATCCTTTGGCAAAGACAGAAGGGATTGTGAGAAGCATGCATGCTTTTTCCTCACCTTCTGGGTACTACTCCCTTTTTTTTATATATCCATGCACATACAAAATGTGGTTCTGTATACGTGTTGTGCAGTTACTATAAACAATATTCAGGGGTATCTTTGGAATCATCACATGTTTGTGAGGTCTGTTTGTGAAGTTTCCATCTGACATCATGCTGCTACTGGATGCACTTCAACTGCTGTCCCAGTCATTTGTAAACTCAGCATGCTAGGTCTGAATCAGCAGCAGTGTGTACTTCCAGGTATAAGTATCAAAATGAATAATACACTGATAACAGCAATAACGTTAAACCTCTGGACAAGAGGCAGAGGGGTCTTGGAGGGCTATGTAGGGGAGAAGGGCCATCTCTGTTTTCCTCTCCTAACTTCCCTTCTACCTCCAGCCTGACCTTATTGAACTCCTGAGACTTGTCTACAGACATGCCCTGACAGAGAGATGCTGCACTGTGAGGCAGCACTGCACCAAGAGCATGAGGACCCCTGCCCCGAAGTCCAGGGAGTCACTGCACATCTCTCATGTCCCTTCTCACTGAGGGTACAGTAGTCTCACAACCCCTGCGGTGCAATGGCTCTGCTTGGGTACCACTATTTTGCTAACAAGGTTCCAGTTCCTTCAGTGCAAAGACTCGGCACATCTGCAGTTCCCAGAGTGATGGCACATCATGCAGCCAAGAGCTGAGGGGGATTGAAAGCATGCTTTTTGTGTTAGAAGTACAGATTTTGAGCTTGGTCACCACACGTGACAAATGTCATAGCTGAAGAGATAACATGATATAGGTTTTCTTCTGCTCATTTTTATACGATAAGGGGATAATGACCCCATTGTATGGACGGGTAGGATAGTGCAGTTTGTTCTGTCATACTCATGTCTCTGATGGGCATAAGAAGTTCCAGGAGAAGGAAAATATTTTGAACAAAGCTTTCAAAAGTGGTGATTTCTTTAGGAGAAGTTGACTTTGTATGTACTTACATCTAATAAGATTACAAACCTTGATTAGAGTGAAAGCATGAGCCACCATCTTTTTAAAGAGAAAATTGGCCTATCTCTGAAGCACATTATCTGTGAAGTGAAACTTACACAGATTCTGTGCAAGAGTACTTCTTTATGTAACAGTGAATCATACATCTTTTTTATATGTATATATATGTATATGCAATTGACTCTGTCAGGATCACATTAATGTTCATTAAATATTAAATTAATAAATGTCTAGCCAGGAAATACAAATCTGCTTAGAAACATTTCCTTTCTTTCTTTTTTTTTGTCAACATTTGATTATCTTCTTTTTAAAATAAAAAAATGTGGGCATTTTAGTATGAAGGGCCACAGATAGCCCCACCATGGCCAAAGAAAGCAATCTAAACAGTAAGTCAAATTTATCTTCCCTGATTTATAGTAAATTTTGTTCACTGAAGCTCGGCACTTGACCTTGGCTTGGATTCCTCTTCACTGTCTCTGAATCCCACTCATGTTGCTGTTTGTGATGGAGTGAATGGTCTTCCAGCACAGAAGGCTCTGAAGCATCAGTGAATTAGAATTGCAGACTTCAGAAACATTTGCCAAATTACAATAAATTTTGGTAGATCAGCAAGGCATTTCTAAACTGCTCCCCTTTGCAGGTTTGTAAAGCACGTAATGTGCGAAGTGCTTGCCCTTCCATTCTCAGTAGCCAACTGACCTACACAGACACAGAGCTCTAGACTAACAGAAGTAGTACTGTATGTGCTGCCTTTGCTGGGGAAGATAGTATTGCTGGAGGGAACAAAGCACAGGGATGGTGTAAATAGAAGGCAGGAAGCTAAAAGGCAGGAGAAGGGGAGATGATGGGGATCCAGTGGGAAATCTGGCTGTGACAGCAACAGGGGAGTGGTTGTAAGGGAAACAGATGGGAAGAAATGCAGATGGGAGATTAGGATTCAAGCACATAGTAACCCAAACTTCTTTAAATCAGATGGTCATGGAAAAATGTAGTTTGCTTCCAGTCACTGCTAGAGATTGAACTGAATGATCTCAAGAAGTCCCTTAAAATTAATATTATTTTTTGTTTAGCATCAGCCCTGCAAATTGCAAGTGCTTCACCTTACAGTGTATGCAATCAAATGGTTTCCCTAACTAGATAAAGATGATTGTACCAAAAAATGTACACAAAATCAGATCCCCATGGGAACCCAACAGAGGGGTAATTTATTTATTTATGGCCCTATGCATGAAATGCTACAAATAGGATTGAAATTTTTGAAATCAATATTTTTCTAGTATAAATCTTACATTGCTATTAGCATATAAGATTCTGTATCTACTATAGAAAAATTCACATATAAGAATTTAGAACCAAAAGATCCATATTAACTTTAAAAAGTTAAAAATAAAAAAACCCCTGCAACGACAAAATCAAAACAAACAAACAAACACAGAGAAGAAGTTTAAAGAACCTGCAGGAAAAAACAGCTCCAGAGTGGATGATAAATGCATAGAGCAGATAAAGGAGCACATAAGGAATCCACGTCTGCTAGACCAAGGCTTTGAATTAACTTTAGAAGATGGAGGCAGGAAACAGCAATGAGGATAAAACGAACCATGTGTCCTGGAATAATTAGATAATTCTCTGACACAGCCCACACATTTTGGCTGGTTCAGGCCTGTTTCATGGCTGGTACCCTGTGTTCCAATGTCCTTTGTCCATTTCCCTCACTCTGGTCTTAAGTTCCTCTGCAACCACAAGCAGATGTTCTCTAAACTAAAATTCAGAACAGAGAAAACAAGTTATATTGAAAGGTTTAAATAACTAGTGGGGTCATTAGCAATCTGACCAGAGTTGGTGATGCTTTGGAGACCCTTTGAGAGCAGATACACGAGCATGAAGTAGGAAGGAAACATAATTTTATAGATCTAAATATACCACAGACTGTGCTCTTAAAATATCTCAGCACATTCATGGGGAAGAAAGGCAGGGAGAACAGCACATCTACATGATGACTTCCCAACATGTTGTACTCTTAAAAATGTTCATTTGTCATTGAGATGATTTATTGTGCTCTTCACTTGGAGCTATTGTCAGTCAACAAGAGCTATTTCACTAATTTACAACTTCGTCAAATCAAAGTTTTACAGATCTGCCTTTTTATCCAGATTATTTTTAGTGCAGGTGTTTTGCTTACACAGAAGGAAGCAGCGATATATTGTGATCAAAGAGGACTTGAAAGTCCAGAGTGCCAACACCAGCTCTCCATCAGGTGCTAGCTGACTCATTGGCTTTCAATGTGTAACTAACGACTAACAATCGAGGTAGCAGTTGATAAAACTGTCTCACTGAAGTTAACAGGAATGAACAAACGCTGTCCTAATGAATACTGATGCTGACTCAGTTAATACTGCTAAAGCATTATAAAATTTGAATTAAAAGTGTGGGGAATGTTATGATCTATTACCATCATTTCTCTCATTTGTGTGGATTAAATCACTGCAGACCTACGGGTTCCTCTGCCCGCAGTTCCGCTCTGCCGCACCCGGACCCCGCTACACCC
>NW_008240033.1:2056684-2058679 GCF_000691975.1 Corvus brachyrhynchos | reverse complement strand
CTGCTCTGGGTGTGCGTGGCCACGGAGCCCCGCGGGGCGGCGACGGGCACCGTCCATGCGTCCCGTCGGCAGAGCCGGGCACAGCCGGGACGGGCGGGCACCGCAGCCGTCCTGGGAGGTACCGCAGGCACACGGAACGCACCCAGCAATCGAAACCTGCCCTTGTGCTTGCAACGTTGTTGTTGCTTCTTGTGATTTTTGCATCGTTCGTCCGTGGATGATACTGCCCTAGGTAGATCCACTTAACTATGTTGAAATGTTGCTCTTAGACTTACTTAGGCTGGGTTTATGCCCTTGTGTCATAGTTACTAAATGAGTGGGCTTACAACATAATATTTCGAAAAGGTCACTTGCAGGTAAAAAAGTCTGCTCAAGGCACCAAATACAATGTAAAATGCCTTAAAATGTATCATATGTGCCAACTTACGTGGTATTGATCGGCACAGCAAAACCAAAGCTGCTCTTTTTTTGCATAGAATAATTGCTGGAATTTCCACTGAAACAAGGATGGGTTTTTTGTATCAAATGTCACACCAAAAGCTTTCCTGCAAGTTGCAAGGATTCTGCAACTTTATTTTAGCTCCCTGGTCACTGATTGTGTGATGAATGTGACTTTAAGTATTGTGGTACTTCACTTGGTGTTCACACAATCTTCACTTTGTACTAAAACAGTGTAAAACCCTCAAGCATTAATCGTGAAAAGATAAAGTAAGGAATAAAAAGTGATGCATAATCCAAAAAGGAAAGGGAAAAAAAGAAAACGAGAGAAGTTTTCCCCACTGTATGGAGCTATATGTATCGTATGTTAGTCCTTCTGTTCAACAGGAAGGACTGTTCCTGAAGACCCATAAATGAGTGGCACTGCTGACCTACAAAGCTTCACTAGTGTGTGCTGTGGAAGCCTTTTATGATGGTACCAGCACCACAGACTAAGAAACAAACAGGAATTTTCCTGTTCATGAGCAGGAACTTGAGAGACTGGAAATGGTTTTTACAGCAGTGAAAATTGGCCCATTTCAGCAAAAATTCAGCTACATTTATTAACCACTCACTGACTTTCAATTTTCTTAGAGTATGCCTTGCTTAACACAGTTTAAAGCTCTGTGCCACATTATACCAGAAGTTTCAGAGAATGGGACAGGTGTAAGAAGCTCAGGCAGGTCCCTCCATGATTCTTCTGAGATATAGTCTAACAAGTAAAGGCCTTTCATGCTGCTGTCTTTCCCATGGCCAGCTTATTCTAGGAAAAGCACATGGCCTCAATCTTTGTGCTAGCCTGATTTCTGCCTGGCTTAAGATTTTTGGGGCTCTTTGCAACCTTTGTGAATTATAACAACATCAATGTTTACTAAATTTAGCATGAGGTAAGTTTTGGCCCTATACCAAAGTAACCTGGGATCATGACAACTTCTCTGAGATTTAAACTAACCTTTTCTTCTTCAAATCAATATTAATAGTGAAAAGCAGAGTGGAGAGTAAGGGGTTTGGAATGTGGTTAGTTTGGGATTTGATTTTTTTTATTTGTTACTAAAACTTAATTGACTTGAAAATTTCTGTGGCAAATAAAGTTCCTAATCAGATTTAGAAAGAAGTTACCAAAAATTGCACGGTGTAAGTAGCAAGAAACAGCACCATTAATAGCATGGTCTTATGAGGAGGCCCTGAAGTCATTTTGGGATGTGAACATTCACTGCTTTGAACAAGTTAACGCTACAGACTAAGCTGTGATGACTTTAAACTTGTAACTGTTCTCCTTTAATAATCATCTGTCTTGTAAAGTCCCTGTCTATGGCCCACCCAGGAAGGCAGTCGGAGGGAGTTAGGGAGTAACATTCCCACGCCTTGCTGTGTAGGCACGAAGGAGACCGCGTTCATCTCGGCGGTGACGGCGGCGGGGCTCGTGCACTCAGTGACGCGCTCGTGCAGCGCGGGCAACATGACCGAGTGCTCCTGCGATGTGACCCCGCGGCACGGCGGCCGCGCCCCCGACGCGCG
>NW_008240033.1:2048882-2056428 GCF_000691975.1 Corvus brachyrhynchos | reverse complement strand
CAGGAAGTTCCTGGACGCGCCTTTCAAGAACATCACAGGCAAGAGCGGGAGCGGGCTGGTGGCGATGAACCTGCACAACAACGAGGCTGGGAGGCAGGTAGGTGTCATTCAGATATGGCAGCAGCTGCTTGATCACCTTCATTGGCAAAATGGCATCAGCCAAAGGAGGCGGGTCCTTGGCTGCAGGTATTCATGGGGCCAGTGGCAAGAACAGCAGTAACATCACCAAAGAAAGCATGCGCAAACTCTGAATCAGAGCTGGTTTTAACCAACTAATCTCTGTAGGTTAAAATAAAATGCACAAAGTAAGTAATAGATCTACAGTGCTTAAATAATATATTTATCTTAATTAGATATTTGATATTCAGTTGCAAACTTGAAATAGTACTGTTATTAGCATAATACAATATGATTTTTGTCACTGATTATTCTGTTACTATCATGACCTGCATTTTTAATTCTCTCTAACACTAAAGGAGAAGGCCAGCTGGACACAAGGCCTCATTACTTATCCTCAGTCTGCAGTCCACACCTGAGAGCGCAAGTTTAACATTGTCAGAGGGGAAATCAAGAGTTAATATTTTCTTTAAAAACATGGGATAGAAATGACACCTCCAAAGTAGCTCATTGGTTAGGACATGCATCAAAGTGAAAGGAGACTGACTTTGGATGGTTTTTCTTCAGCCCAAAGGACTTCCAACCCAGGGTTGCTGATGAAAAGTGTGTGTTTTGCTGTGTGGCATTGGATTCTCCTTCCTGTCCTGCAGAGGATTTAAAATGGGGGCAGAAATAGCCTATACAGGGAGATGTGAACCTGTAATCTAGTGCTTGGAGCTTACATCTGGAATGGCAGAGATTTGGATTCTGATTTTTCCTTTAAAATAACTTTCTTTGCTTTACCTTGGAGATTTTAACTTTCATGGATCTCTCTGGGCCCATAATACTTTTAATCTGTTCTACTTAGTGACACAGCTTTAAGTAAAGGGAAAAAAAGAAAGGGAAAACCTCTGGTTTTGACTGCACATATTGATGGACTCCATTGTAACTCCAAAATTTCCTGTAGCTAGAAGCAGCATCAGTGGGTTTAACTGTAATCAACTTTCCTATTTGCATAGACAAGGAATAGCCATAGTAAGTCATCGTAAGAATGATACTGGTATAATTGAAAATTACTTTAATTTGAATTTTTACAGGTAATATGTGTTATTTCTTTTAGGCTAAGTAACTGGAAAAGCAGAAAATCTTTCAGATCTCTTCCAACCCAAACCATTCCTTGATTCTGTGGTACTATGACATAGACCCTTTTCATAACTGAAGTAGATGAAGCAAGCTTTAAACCTAAGTAAATGCTGAGAACAGTTACTGTGAGTTTAATCAGATGCCAGTCAGCTAAATCATCTCCAAGGAAAGGTGACTGGTATCTTGTAGTAGGAAATGTTAATAAGAGGAACAGAAGATTAAATTATTATTTCCTTAAAGAAAGACCAAAGTGTTGTTTATCATGTTTGTAGAGTGAGATAGTTAAGGCAGAAATATATAGTCAGCTTCCATGCATAAATACTTTGTAATTTAATGGCAAAATGTAGGATAAAGCAAATATTTTGATCACTGTCCAGAATGAAAAAGAATGTTTATTGTTGGTACTTGGGATTTCTAGAAACAATATTATCTGAAGTTTTAGCATAACTCTTCCTTTTTGTATTTTCAAATTTTAACTAGGAGATGCGAAAAATGTTGACCTTCATGTTTTGGGGCTTACAAGAAGGATGTTTTGATATCTTATGACCTTTTATAATAAACACTATCATGTATCATTTGGTGTCTTGCAAGAGCAGTCTAACAGGGACAATGCTTCTGTGTTTGTTTGGAGTTAGTAACAGAACTGGTATGTGCAGAATTCTCTTGTTTGTCTCCTGTTTCAGTACAAAATGTTATTTTACACTTCCACATCTCATACGTATCATATCAACATATAAAAATTTTAAAACTGTGTGTCTTTTGAGTTGTCCACCTATCTGACTCTCAGAAGATTCAGATTGCATCCTTATTCTGCTACAAGATAAACATTCATCATCTTAGCACAGCAATTTTCAGTACTTAGATGTGCATATGTGATTTGGGCTCTTCTGCTCCTCATACAAAAGGATGTGGGGAGTCAGGCACTATGGTTTCACTATCATTGTATTAGTATTATTTTACTGCTGGAAAAATTGCTCACTTTTCCACTTGTGGAAATTTATTTGATGTGGGACTTGTGTTCTCACATTGAAAAAGCCTGGCTCATTGGAAAGTTTGTTTTTACTGACATTTGTGGATTGGTAAGAGACTCACCAACAGTTTGGAACTGTTCTTAAGTGCTGCACCTCTGGTAGGACATGCTTGTCTTCATGAATAATCACATTAGTTCTACCAGTGGCTGAAATAGGGACGTTTGATTACACGCATCGGTTCCTATTACAAAACAAGTATTGGCAGTCCTTGTCTCACAGCTGAGAACAGTGCCTGCAAACAGAAAGCTTAATTGGAGATATTAAGCATTAACTGCCATTAGAGGGTATGCAAACCGTGATTCCATTGACACTCTTCTTTGCTGCAAATCAGTCTCTGCTTTCTGCCCATCTGTCTGTTGTAGCCACAGATCCCCACCCTGTGCTGCTCTTTCTGTTAATTGCATTGGATCAGTGAAAGGAAGACAGTTTAAAAATTATCTTTCTCTCAGGTTTATTTTTAAAAAAAAGCAGTGTTCATCCCTGTTCATCACTTAACCCTGCACTCTTGTTGTGCTTGTACCACCAAGACTGAGTGGCAATAGGGCCAAGAGGAATGGCTCAGATGGACTTGTGGATGACCACAGCGTTTGTGGACCCAGATCAGTTCCACACTGATCATTTCTCACAAGCTATCAGTCAGTTCTATAACCCACCTAAGAAAGCCTGTCCCAGCTTGCTCAGAATGACACATCTATCCACTAGGTTTCTGCAACAGTGCTCCTCTGAAGTTCTCCATGAAATTTTGTTTTACAGGGAGAATCCTCTCACTATTTCATGAATAACTGAACAGATTCACCCTATGCATCGAAAGTGTGAAACAGAACACTGGTTGTGGAGTCAGCCTGGAAGTCGTGGTCCCAGTAACTGTGCACCCCAGTCCCTGTGCACTGCTGAGACACAGGTGTGTGCTGCAGCTGTGTCCCACCAGAAGGCCACATTGACTCTACAGGCACCATCTTAGGTTTCCTTGCAACATCAGGAGAAGATGCCTAGTCCCTAAATTTTGCCAGATGTTCAGTTATGGGAGTTTTTTCATTGAAGTTCACATGGCAGACTGAGATCCAACAGCATGTTCTATGGTCAGACAAAGCAAAATCTCACTTCCCTGTGCTGGCAACCCAAAGTATATTGGAGTCCAGGCTGAAAATTTGCCCAACCTAGCAGCTGGGAAGCAACACACTGAATCACATTTGTAGTTCTTGCATTCATCTGATCATCCGTACACTGCTAATGTATGCTGCATTTTTGTATTTTGATATCAGTCTAAGACTTCAACATCAGTTTCTGCTCCTGTTTCAAAACTCTGTCTCCCTCTATTTTTGTTTAATTCATCCTCAGAGAAAGACTCTGAGTATCATCTGCTGGGCTACTTGCCCACATGGAAGTAACTCACCCTTAGCACCTTAGCAGACATGTCCAGAGCTTCCTCTGACAGTTTCTGGATCCTTCTGCCCTTAGTAAGTACCTTATTGTACTGCAGTGAAAACAAGGATTACATACGCACGATATGATTTAAAACTAATTTGAAATTCTAGTTACTTGATGAAAATAGCCAATCATTCAAAACTGGAAAAATACTGTCAAATTCTCTCTAAGTTGTGTGTAAAATTTATCTTTTGATATTGTGTTTCTCTTTTGCTTCACATTTTCATTAGGTCATCTGTCTTCTGACAGACTTTCTGTCCTTGGATTTTAAAATCTCATCTGCCTCAATCACTGTTACATCTTAATGATTAATATTCTGACTATGCAGTGATTTCCTTATTGACAGATTCTTGAGCTATGAGCACAAGGTCAAGTCTGTCTATTAAAGAGAAACTAGTCTGTGTAGAAGAGATGGTAAGTATCTACCAGTATTAACTAGCAGTTGATTTGCCATTGAAAGAGTCTGTGTGCTCTGGGGTGAGAGTTTGCTTGTTGCAATGTTCTTATTTCTTCCAGTAGTGCAGAAAAATCTCCAACTGCAAAAGCAGCCCACAGCATGTGGAAGTATCTCCTGTGCAGGTGCATCTCTTTGCCAGGTGTAGTTTGCAAAGGCTAATGGCTGTCCTAGGTCAGGGCATATGCCTGCTCTTTATTGCTAACGTTTTTTGTGAATGTCTTGCGTGTTTGGCTTCCTTAGTAACCTCCACCAACAAATAGGTCCTGTTTATTCACCAGAGATGTGACTCCAAGCAAACATTTTGGTCATGTGTTTAATATTTGTAGAGATTTATGCAAATGCCAGCTCAGGCTTGTGTCAATAGTTTTGGGGCAGAATGTGCCAGGAGGCCTCAATGCCCACTGAAATCAATGGAGTAACCATGCTGGACTCATCCCAAACTTCGGTGACCACAGTCACCACGATGGAAAGTCCCAGTTTAGCACATAGGTTAGAAATAGCTCATTTGATTTACCCTGTGCCTTGACTAGTTTTGGAACTTTTGAGGACAGCATTTGTGCTGCCTGAGCTACCAATATGGAGTCTGGGACTAGAGTTTATTTCTGGTCCTGCAGAGGGCCAGTGGGGCTCGGTAGGATTTCCAGTCTCAGATCTCACTGCAGAATCAAATCTTAGGAACTGGCATAAATGACACTACTTTCTCAGGGGCAACCAGAGGAGGGTGATAGATTTGTCTTCTGTTTTTTTAATTCAGTTTGAGAAAGACAGAAATTGACAGCAGTTAATATTTGTGAAGGCTGTGGGATAAGCGAAGGTTTAGGATGAAATTTAACAAATATTGTGTCATTGGGGTGCTGGGGGTTTTTGTTTTCCCCATGTTTTGCTAAATAGTTGTTCCTCCAAAGAGGATTAATTTGAATATGCATTGGCCTTGATGCACAAGAAGTTTCAAGACAAACTTATTATTAAAATCCACACTCACTGTTTAATTTCCCAATTGCTTTTGATTTGCTTTCCTTTGGGAAAGGTCAGTAAAATGGAAGATTTTGGGCTTTCCACGCTATTAACCAATGGCCCATATGAGTCTACAGGATGGCTCCAGAAGGTACAGTAATGGAAATGTAAAACAAACCAAAAATTATGATATTTTGTCCTTGTGCTACATCTGTACACGTGTGATTTTTCAGTGCCTTTTTCAAACTCTAATGTGAGAGCTGTCACAAGACTAATTGTATGATTTTATACTATGACTATTACATGTTAGAAAAGTAAGTATTGTACTGATTGCTGAGTGTTTGAATCAGTCTCAGATAAAGAAAGTTACTGCTTGTTTTCGGATTTCAGTTATTTGAGGCTTGATCTCCTATAAACTGAGCCAAAATTGTTGTGTGTTACAAAAGCTTAACACAGGCTTCAGATTCCCATTGTTGGTCAGACAGTTACTGTTCAGCCCAGCCCTTGGTTCTGCATGGGCATGGAAAAGTAACTCATCTAAAAGTATTTTAGTGTTGGTAATAACTGTGGAGACCTTGCTAAAACATTGACAATTATAAAAGTAATATGAATGCAACTATCTAACTGTGTTAAATAGAGCCATTATGAAACTGGAAACACTAGGAACCCATACTAGAACTAGTATGCCTAAATTAAAAGAAGAGGGCTGAAGACTATAAGTGAGAAGCACACAAGATTTACTACAGAATACCTGAGTTGAAGACACCTCTGCTAAGCCATGGCGGGTCTTTTGACAGACTTTCTGTGAAGCTCAGAGACGTGGCCATCCTCCTGCTCCTCCAACAGAGTTTGTCCTGAGGTGCCTCCAGGATGTGCTGCTTTGGGTTCTGAGCCACAGTGGTTGCCCAGCCACTGTTGTGTGACCTCAGCCATTCCTGTGGCCTTAGTTACAAACTGGGTTGTGAATGTTTAGTGGTCTTCTTGGTAGCTGTAAGGTACCCTTAAAAGGCAACGCAACTGGGCACTTACTTGCCCAGTAAGTGTTTTCCGGCATAGGAGGGGTGCCGTGACCTGCCCTATCCCTGCTTTCCCCTTCTGCTATTCCCCGCTAGACCCTTTCACCCATAAGAGCCTTCTGCATTCCAGCAGTGGGAGGAGCAACACAGGACATGTCACTTCAGGTATTTAGGATCCTCCAGAATGAAAAGCCATCCAGAAATCACAGCTTTCATTGTTGTGATTCAATGTTGCTACATTATGGCCATTGCAAACTGCAAATGAAGAGCACGTCTGAAGATCATGCCTCTCGTAGTGGGGGTCCAGGATTGGAAACCTGGTTCCTAACATGTGCTCTGACTTCCCTGTTATGGAAATGGCAATGGCAGCTGTAATATCAAATACTTTGAGACCTCTGTGTTACCGATGTCAGGCAGCATTACTAATGAATGAAAGACCGCATCCAAATGTTGTTCTCCCTTTACTTTCAGGCTGTAGCAAAGCTGATGTCTGTGGATTGCCGTTGTCATGGTGTTTCTGGATCCTGCGCTGTGAAAACTTGTTGGAAAACCATGTCCTCCTTTGAAAAGGTTGGCCGGTTTTTAAAGGATAAGTATGAAAACAGCATACAAATATCAGACAGACTGAAAAAAAAGCTACGCAGAAAAGAGAAAAGCCAGAGAAAAATACCAATTGGGAAAGAGGACCTGCTTTATGTGAACAAATCACCCAATTACTGTGTCGAAGACCAAAAATTGGGGATCCCTGGAACTCAGGGAAGAGAATGTAACCGCACCTCGCAGGGACCTGATGGCTGTAACCTGCTGTGCTGTGGGCGCGGGTACAACACCCACGTTGTCAGGCACGTGGAAAGGTGCGAGTGCAAGTTTGTCTGGTGCTGCTACGTACGCTGCAGGAGGTGTGAGACCATGACTGACGTGCACACCTGCAAGTAAGATGAAGTACAGGAAACATGGCCAAACCATCCACCCTGTGTGGTGCACACAGCTCCCGCAGGCGCAGCAATCACAGTTACCATGTGGGATTTCAGAGGGATCAGCCTCAGGGGGAACAGGTACTGCTGGACAACGGGTAGTCCAAGCATTCGGCGACTGAAACAACAGCTGAGTAAACATCAGGCTGCATGAGGGGACAGCTTAAAGAGCAAAAAGGACTCCTGATGACATGTTTGAACGTGTCACTCCATGAGCAGGGACAGATGCTAAACTTTTCAAGTATTTAAGAGCCACAACATCCTGAAGATCCATGTGGTGGGTAGGTACAGTGGAGAAATCTCAAGATCTCATTAGCCAGAGACTGAAGAGTTAAAAGAGTCCGTAAGACACATTAGATATAGTCCTTATGTCTGTGCTTTTAAAACTGGGACGAGATGGATCCACTAGATAGTTCATTTCTGCTGACTTCAGAAAAACCCACAAAGATA
>NW_008240033.1:2013278-2048806 GCF_000691975.1 Corvus brachyrhynchos | reverse complement strand
AAAGAGTTCAGCTGTTGACCACGAAGCATTTGCTTTGCAGGCGTTCGGAAATCTGCGTCTGGAACTGAGGAACGTGTGTGACTGCAGAGAGCTCAGCAGTGTCTGCCTGGAAAGGGAAGGTCAAGCTGTGCCCAGGGGAGAGAGGCAGAAGCACAGCTTGGTGAATGTGAATGGGGTGCCAAATAGCAACCTTGGGATTTTTAACAGGCTGTCCTTCAAATACACAAGGGTCAGGCCTGAGAAGGGACAGAAACAGAGTTTGATATTTGAAGGAAATAAAACCCCCTGCAGGCATTTCCTCAGTATGTGAGCACACATTTTGTGAGTCAGCTGGTCATCACCCCACTCTTGAATTCTATGCAATAACCTGCCACATTCAACCATCTCACTGGTGGTTCAACATCATTATCAAAATTAACCACATGAGATTTAGCCCAAAGGAATCTGCCATAAAGCAAAGGATTTTTTAAAACATATTTTCTTTATAGAATCAGCAGCTAGAATTTTTCATTAGGTTGCATCCTCAGTAAGTTCAATGCACAATGTAATTTATGGATTGGCTCACAACACTAAAATATTTAAACTGTTAATGATAACATTTTCTCTGCCTCCATATGTTGGCTTGATTTTATTTTACATCTGTGAAAGGTTGTTTATTTTTATGCAGTGATTTAATGCCTGGCTTAAAAAGCATCATGTGAAAGGATTACTGTTGTTTAATTGTGCAAAGAACTATTTTTGATAAGACAAGAAAGTTTATATTTTGTAAATATTTAAATTATGGAAGCTATGTTAAAGGTTTCCAAAACTAATGTGATAAGACTACAGCTCTTGAGATTTGTTGGTTAGATATTTGTTAATATTGTAGTAGCCTTTAATTGATTTTTATTTGCATGTGCTGGGGGAAATTAGTCAGAGAACTGCATAAATGTTGGGGTTTTTTACCATCAGGGTGGTTATAACTGATGCAGTTACTATACACTGATGAGAAACTTACTGTGATTTTCTAAATGGTCAGTTAATTAGTATTCTGCATACTTTCTTTTTGATTATTCTCTTAAATGCATTTTACAAACACTGAAATCCCAGCTCCAGCAGTAAGTACTCCCACTGAAATCAAGGGAACTTAGAAGGGTTTGCAACCCCTTAACTTCTTCCATACTAACAGCCAGTTTTTAGAAACTTGGATAGTTTGGCTGAGGCTTTCAAAGTTACTTTGAAGAATCAATTTCCTAGCTGTCAATTATTTTCCCAGGAAAGATGGTGACCAGATTCTGAACTGTCTTTATTGAATGTGTAGGTCAGGAAGAAGGAAAACCTTCTGTGTTGTGGTATTTCACTGCCTTATGTGGATTATTTTAGGAACATCAGTTCAGCAACAATGAAGTCCTTTATCTGCTGGTTCTATTTGGACCTTTACTCCACATTTGGCCAGTCCATACCCATTGGTCTGACCAAATTATTACCTTGAGACCACAAAAGCTGCTGTCTGTGGGAAAGGTGCTCAGCATGCCAGTAAGGCACTGTCACAGGATGTTTCAACACCTTCTCTGTGAAAACTTGGATAGGGAGGACACATTATGGTGGAAAACCCTGAAGAGACAGTTGTGACCCCAGGTTGTTTCAGTCTTCCAGCAGTGAAAGTAAACCTACAAGTTCTTCAGGCTGTGCCACAGGACTGATTGGCAGCATGGATGGGAGATGACTAAACAGCACTAAGTTCAGACAGAATGGTATCATACTCTCTGCTGAGACCATACTTGGGATAATACAATTTTGACCATTTAAATAACCTTGAAATATTACTTGAGCTCAGCAGTTTGTTGGCTTTTGGGTTTTTTTTTCCTGTTTGCTGATTGTTCCATAAATACAATGCTAAGAAACACTCTAAACCTCTTGCACTGTAGTGCAAGATCAGCAAGAGGAACAGAATTAATTAGCTGCTTTGGCTGCCTTCAGGGATCAGAAACTTCCCAGAGGATGGAGTGATTTCTGTGCATTTTACATAGTAGACAATTAGTTGGACTATTACAGTGCTCTGTACTGATGCCTACTGATCTCTCCAACGCCCTGAAACAAAGTTTTCATATCTGCATTCTTCAAATGATAATAAAGAGACTGTGTTAATTTTATTAACTAATATACTACAAAACTTAACACAAGGTGCAGTTATCTACATGGTGGGTTAGGTCCTTTTGAGGCATCTATGAGGACTAAGATATAAAAGTAATAAATCAAGACCTCCACCAAGTTTTTCAATGGGATGATTCAGCTGCCAAGATCTGGGAACTTGACGCTGTACTGATAAAAACAATGCTGAAATATTCAAGGCTGAAAAGGATAACTAGAGAAGACTGCTGGAGCATTTGGTAGGAAAAAAACATTTGCAAGCTATGTTCCACAGAAGATAGCACTCTCTTCCACTACCATCCATCAAGCTCAAAGAGGAAACACAATTCCTCCTCAGCTTGGAGTGCCTTTTTTCATGGTTTTGCATGAGCCTGTAGCTATATCATGCTATGGACAACACCATAAGAAAGGAACAGACCTTTGAGGCAACAGGTGATTACAGATTTAGAGATTATAGCAATTGAAATGCAAGATTAAATGAACTGGTTTGCATGTTCTAGAGAGGGGAACGTAGGGCTAGGAAGAATGTAAAAAGATACCCAAGTGGAGAGTCATCCATTTTTAACTTGCAGAAAAGTAATTGTTAATTTTCAGCTAAGAAGATTTGGATGGCACATGAGCCAATCTAGCTAGATGGACAGTTAAGCATAGGAAGAGATATCTGAGGAATCTGTTTCAACCTGAGTCTATGAGGGATGCCTTAGATCTTTGTAAAGTTGAAAGGGCTAACTACAGAGGCAGCAAGGAGGAATTAAAAGTGGCTTTAAACTAATGTTATCAGAAATGCAAAGAAACATTGCAAGTAGAGCATGTTCTCTCTTGCCATTCTTCACTTTTTCACCCCCAGGGAGGCAGGAGCAGGACACAGCTGAGCTCAGGTGTTTGTGCCCTGCTGGCCTGTTGCTCAGAGGGTGAGAAACAGGGTCCCTTGTATTCCTTGTACAGCATCAGGAGCCACTGACACCCCACGATATCACTGCACAGGTCAAGAGCTATTCTCACACCTGAGGCTGAAGCAGGAAAAGTTCCCATCTAGCCTCAAAGGTTTCTTCAAGTTTCTTTTGCAGGCCAGTTGTATTAAGATTAGGCTATGGCCTTACAGCCTTAAAACTGAAGAGGATTTCATCAATAAAAAGTCCTTTGCTTAGTCTCCACCTTAGCCATGACCCAAGTCAGGTAGGGAGGGACTGCAGCCCTTCCCATCCTTACACAGGAAAGTCAGTCAGCACTTATGATGGCAATTTCCCGTTCTGAAATTACCCACCTGGCCTCTAATTTTATTAATACACCTATTCTTGAAAAACACTCAGACTGCAGAAAACCCAAACAGTTCAGGAGACATTACATACACATCAAGCATTTAGCAGTCACTTCAATGTTTGAGGAAACTAAGTGCCACAGTAAGACCTCTGGAAAGCAAAACATGCTGAGCAAAATAAAAGCTTTTTCCAAACTGGCAACCAGGAAACTAAGGCTGTAAAGGGGTCTGTTTTTTCCAGAGGAAAAAAGAAGAAGTTGGATCATGAAAGACACTAGGAAAAACTGAAGACACATGAAAAACTGAAGAGACCCCCTTCAGTTTCTTTCTCAGGACTCCTGTTAATTCATATAAAGCACCACTAATAAAGCAGTTGAGAGCTGTGGTTTACACCGAAGTCATCTTCAGCTGCCTTGAATCCCAGCTGGGTGTTCCTTGGTCAAAATTTAGTTGAAACCTTCTTGTGTCCTTCCCCCTTCTCTTCTCACAGGTTGTGGGGTATGTCTACCTCAAAACGTAAAGCTTTCTCTTCCCTTCCCTTGCTGCTCAGTTCTTAACAAGTCTGCAAGATGCTACAAATGTTCCCATCACCTTATATAGGAAAATATGGATCCTGGAGCTTTGTCACACACAGGTGTTCATGTACAAACACCTTCATTGTTGCAACTGATTTCCTACCACCAGCTGGAGAGGCCAGAATAGTCATCTTTGTGCTTGGCAACTCAAATGAAATGCAGATAGATTACCAGAAAGCCTCGCTGATAAAATTCAGAGAGTTCACCTCAGCAGCAGGATACTGTAACCTGCCCACTCAAGGCAGAGAGGGCATGGCCAGATCTTGCAGCAAGTGAATAGGTCATGACGATGGACAACAGCAAGGATACCCCATTTGTGTGGCCACTCCAGTACAACTTTTAAATATCTGACAAGAGTCCTATTTAATATGATAGCATACAGCTGTGAGGACATGCCTTAGAGAGTAAGAGGAATATTTCCATCAAAATTTTAAGAATCAAGTTATTTAAGATGTAACAAAAATAATCCTACCATTTTATTGTTTTAAAATTGTTTAAAAGGTTTTTTGCAGACTTTAAAAGGTTTTTGCAACTTTAAGGGGTTAAGAGAATCATGATATATTTACTCAACTTGGATAGCTAATAAAGGCACATATTCTCCATTTAATTTTGTAGAGGAACTCTGAACTTTTTGATTTGAAGATGAAATATTCATTGGCGTTCAAAGCCAAAAGAATGAAGACAAGTGTAGTCCAGGGAAACTACTAATGCAGCCAAATAGGGTTTCTTCCTCTTAAGACCCTGCTGAGTAACTTCAAAATTATTTTGATGTTATTCTGGATAGCAGTGTAGCCAATACTGGCATATACACCAACGGAACTGTATTTCTGTGAAAATTCCAGGACTTACACTGTTAGTTTTTCACAACAGCCTTAAGTAATGAAATAGAATTTCAAACTGATTAGAAAAGGGGATTTTACTTCAGTGAAAAAATACATACAATTTTAACACGTTCTCCTACACAGGAAAATCTGGAAGATTTAACAAAAGCAGTTTCACTGTGTCAGGTGCATTTTATGGAAGTTTTACATGAATATTGATGGAAACCCACATTAGTTAAAAAGCTAGTTAAACATAGAGAACAACACAGAATCCAGTCTTACTCTGGTATCAGAGATTATTTATTTTCCTAACAAGGTAATTCTCAATATTGCTTGAAATTTTTAGTGCACAGAATTTGTCTCAGAAAACATCAACAATAATACCATTCCTAACACCTCTGTGTTAAACTCACTGTGGGCTCCTGAAAAATCCTTTTTGGCTTTTGCCCCATAGTAGTACCTTGAAGTTTTTTAAGACTATACCAGAATTCATGACACAAAGCTCCAAGAGATTACAGCCAGTTCTATGTCAGCCCTAATTTTGTGAATATGGACACAGTCAGTTACACCATACTAACTTAGTTTCAGGAAAAGTTCAAGCTGGCCCTACTTAGAAGAAATACAAGTTTAGGAATAAAGCAAGGTCTTCTCATAGCTCTGATATAAACTAAAGAATAAGGCCACTTAAACTTGGTCCTTTTTTTTCCCCATTAATAAAAAGGATGAAGGAAACATCATCAGTTAGGTTTACAAGTCACACACTGCATAACCCAGGACACAACACTCTCTCTAACATTCCACTGAAGAAGAGATTGCCTCGGCTCATGAGAAGTAATGTTGCAGTAAAGGTGCACAACTGTGTACCCTGAAACAACCCTCACTAGAAGGCAGACTGCTTTCTAACAGGCTCTTTGTGATGAGAAATTTATTCCTGATGTTAGACCTAAAAGAGGAAGCTCTTCCATTAGGCACATTCACTGCGTGACCAGCCACTGCAGATGAACAGCCACAGGGAGAATCAACAGTTAAGCAGTGGTACAAAAACTGCAATAAAAAAGGAAGAAATTAGCCATATTAGCCATAGTACTGCTGCTTAACGTGCCAAGTCCCTTCTATGAACACTTTCAAGTTAAGTACAAGTTCTTCCAAGCCGCTTTTAAATATCACACACATTATTCATATATTTATCTCAGTTCATCCCCAAAAGATTAAAAAAAAAAAAAAAATCTATTGTGCTTTTCATGGCATATTATCATGTCTTCCTTTCATTCAGTTATATCATTATTCAGTTTTGATGGGGGACTACAAAATAAATTTTTGGAGCACTTGGTATTAGAATAACCAAATAGATTTAATAAAAATGGATGCTGCCATTAAAAAGGCAGAGGATAAAAAAAAATTAAAGCTCCTTATTAACGCATCACTAAAATCTACAATATTCCATTAAGTTTACGTAGTCACAGCAACATTGCACTGTTAAGAGGACAGTACATTTGTCAGGATCTGTTTATTGTCCACATACGTAAATCATTAGCCAGTTATCTACAAGTATCATTTACCACAGGCAAACTAAATACTGTGCTTTTAAGAAACCGGCGTAGAAATGATTGGATGTTTATTTTATTTTGGACATATTTACAAAAAGAATTTCTATGTGTTAGCAATAAATAATCCCAATATTCAAAATGTCAGTGCTCATGCACACACTGACAAGATGGCTGCATGCTTCAAAAATAATTTTTACAGTACAATCTCCTTCATAGCCCTCTCTCTAATAATAGCAGAAAGTGCATTTTCTTTCATATTCTTTCTCCTTTTCCTCTGTTTTCATTTAGTCTTGCTTCTGAGGGATACAGCCTTCCATCTCAACAACTTCTGGCCAGCCTTCATACTTGTTTGTGTCCTTGTTATTCTTTATATGCTATAAATGGAAAATATCAATCTGCCATTAATGTGGAGTCCTTTATCCTTTTGCTTTAACTCACAGGTTTAAGACATGTACTTATTTTCAGGCCATGGACAAAGAAAAAACATCATGATTAACTTCTTGTGCTTTGAATCAAATATAACAATCTGTCAGTATTCACCATTTAAAGAAACTTGCTCAGACAAGTGTATGGTAAAAACAGTTACGCCATACTGGGAAAAAATTTTTAAATTTTATTATGGATGTTTGCTTAGGAAGAGAGAAGCAAGGAAATGACCAACTGCATTAAAGCATGAACCACTAGGTAAAAATAAATAAGGCTACTAAATTTACAAGGCAATGAAAGCAAATAGTGAGATTTTAAGGAACATTTTATTTTTCCACCAAGGAACCATCTGCAGTCAGGTAAGACATTATCGCCTCCAAGAGTCTGACACTGTTTCTGCACTTAGTTTCCCCTCCCTTGCAAAGCTGGCCGAAGAAAACACATCTTCCTTACTCTCCTTACTCAGTAATTAAAGGCAACATTGACACATGCTGAATTGTAACAGCTAAAGTATGGGAATATATTCTATTTCAAAATTTGGCTATGGCAGCAATTTGAGAGAAGATCAAAGCCAACAGCTGGGAACACGAACACCTTAACTATTCACTTATGTCTTGGAAGTTCACCATTATTAGTGCATCTAAAATACAACTCGGGGAGAAAGTTTTGAATTCTTCAGTTTAATTTAATCCATTAAAAAGATAAATTATCTAGTTACGGGCATAATAAGATCTATACCATATAAGATTTTTTTTCTTATTTATGAGTCACCAAAGAGTCCTTTGTGTGTTTAAAAGGAGGAGGCTACTCAAGGAAAAAGCCTGAAAATAACTGTGTGCCAGTACTGCAATAGATACCCATCTTGAACAAATGCATGGCATTTATAAAACATGCTATGCCTCTATTAATGCAAGCTGTTAAATTCCAGGAAGCTACATAATCACAAACCTGTTCAAATGGACTTTTGGTCTTAATTCCTTTTCCACCGCAGAAGACCCAGTTGTCTCTGAAGCCAAGGTTAGTAACGGATGTGCTTCCTAATTCAGCGATCAGTTTCCGTGCTTCCTCATTAAGCCTTGAAAAACCAGAGAAATTCAGTGTGTCAATAAAATACATGCCCTAAGAGCTTGCATTGCTCAGTGCACCAGTCTGCTTTGATCTTATTTAATATAGTTTAAGTCAGTCAATATTGGGGAAGATCTATCTTTCAGAATCAGGTAAGGTTAGTTCTGAAATCACCCAATGCAATGAGTGCTGCTTTTCATACTATAATCTCAAGGAACCAGGATATAAACCTATCACTGCATCAACAAAAGCCAAGAACCCTCTGTGGGAATTTATACATATATCTCCAGTCCTGTTAGCAATTCTCCAAGCAACTAAAAAACTCAGCCTTTAAGTAAACCTTGTTTGCAGGCTCAAGCTGAAGTCTAGATAAAGTAAAAGCTATATTTTAGATTAGAAGAATGAAATGACTATCTGAAAGAAGCTCTCATCTGCTTGGGGCAGTTAATTCAAAATTCAGAACGCTGCCTCACAGCATGGTTCAGTGCCTGTAAACCCAAGTAGGATAATTTTAGTATCAAAAGGAAAACAATTCTGTAGGATAAGTTATCATTCCAAAATCTCCATATAGCAGCTCTTAATTTCTTCCTTTAAGTTACTAAATGTGCCAAAGTTACTAAATGATTACCAAACAAAGACACAGACTTCTGATTACTACCCCCTATTGAGATATAGCTGTATGACTATACACTTTAGCCAAATTTATGAAAATTATTAAATACTGTGGAGGTTATTTGCCCAACCCATGCTCCAACTTCCTCAAGCATTAGGGGAGCTTGATTCTTCACAATTTTGTTTCCAAGAACAGGCCTTTATATTTACAATCAACTACCAGTGGTAGTTGTAGTATTTCCAGCAGGCAATAGTTCCTGTCAGCATGAGAGGGCCAAATACAATTCTTGTTTAGCTGTATTCTATCTACATACAAACTTTCAAAAACATCAGCTGTAACAAGATTACTGAAGCAAAACTAACCCTACTTATTATCTAAAACATCAAAGAAGAAAGGGAAAAGGGTAAAATGTAAAGTAACAAAACAAGTGAACAGAACAACAGAGAGAAGATCCAACCTTGGTTAAAGCCCCAGTAAATTACTTCTTTCCTAAAAGCAGTGAATGTAAACACACTCGACTATTTACTGTAAAGCTTGCACACTGCAAAGTCAGGACTTAGTCACAGGGAAGCTGCTTCTATATCAAAAATACAAATCAGTTGAGGATAACAAATTGAACCAAAAGAGGAAAAAAAAATGTACAGACCACATTAACAAAAAAGTTAATTATTAGTAAAACAATGGAGGAAAAGGAAAGAAGTTTCAATTTTCACTGTGAAAAGCAATCCTTTGGATACGATGACTTAAGTGAGGAGTAGATTACAATACATACTCTACAGTAATTTTTAGTATCTATCGAAACTGACCCAAGTTGTGAAAGTTAGAAGATAATGCTTCAAGAGACCTAAACCCTCTTAGTCTACATCTAGATTAATAAATTGAAGAGCTTTAGGGTGGAACAGTAAAACACTGAGGCCAAAAAGTACAAGGCTCACACAAGTAACCTCTGAGACTTTAAATGTAAGGATACAGGCAAGGCTTGTTGGGAATGGTCTCTGCCATGCTGCAACCACCAAACTCCATCTTAGAGTTGATCTGAAGAAAGTGCTGGATGGAACAGACTACTTTCCACCAGAGCATGTTCTCACAATCACGTTCCTATGTCTGGACCTATCTGAACTTACTAGCCTAAGACAGAATGAGCTATCAGCAATAGAAAAATCAGTACACCTATATCTGCTTAGTTTTAGTTTGATCTTTATTGTGCCCAAATCACATCTGCATTAAAAAACTAATAAACTGGAAGTATAGTTTCAAATCTGTCACCTTGGAAGAACAAAACCTTGTTAAAAGTGATTGTGTGGTAATGTATTTTTTTCAGTATACAACAGCATGTAAAAGTTTAAGCAACATTTGCTGTTTACAATCAATTACATACTTGGTTGCACCATCATCGTATGTTGCCATTAACACAATCGTTCCATCCTGGATGGTCTTCAGAAATTCAATAAGTGGTGCCACATCTGAGAAAAAAGAGAACACAAAACTGTTTAATAATAAGCAACAATTCTGTATTTAAACATCTCCAATGCCTTTCTGCAATGACATTATTTTTAAGAATATTTTTAATGCTAATATATATATAATATTTATATCTATAAAAAATATATAATATTTTTAAATATATCTTTATAAAAAGATGTTGAGTGAGAGAAAGCTAAAACACATCAGAGAACTCTTATTTTATAGAGAGAATTTAATCCATATTGTGTAAAGACATAACCACTAGTGAGAACTACTCTGGGGAACAAGTCTGTTTGATTAACCACACCATTCCCTCCCACCTCAGCTACTTGTGTTTCTTTAAAGTTCGACTCTCCTCACAACTACAAAGGTAGAGGTGAAGCACTCCCTTAACTATCACCTTAAATCTCCACAGCAAAGGGTGTCTGGACAAGAAAGAAGAAAAAAAGACCAGTGTAAGTGCACCTACCTCCTGCCCACATGTCAAAGAACTTAGTATCTAATAATTCTCCCGTTTTACCTGAAGAGAAAAAGAAACATTTGGTACCATCAAATATAGCCAAAATTATTTTACAGAAAACATGCCCAATTCCTCTTACACTCTTTTTTTTTTGCAGAAGACAGAAGATAAATGAATTATGGTAACTTTTTTTTTTATGAAAACAGTGTGGTGGTTTGTGAAAAAGTGCAGGAAAAGGTAAGAAGAAAAAAGTGAGAAGATCCATGAAAGTGCTGGAGGCCAGGCCGGATGCGGCTTTAAGCAAACTGGTCTAGTACAAGGTGTCCCTGCCCATGGCAGCAGGGCTGGATCTGGGTGATCTTTAAGGTTCCTTCAAGCACAGACCATTCTATGATTCTAGGCAGAATTCTGATTTTGCTTCAAGGAGAATCTAAAATAAATGAAAACACCCACAGGCTCTAAAACCAACACAGTATTCAGTTCATATATCTGCCTTTTTCAAAAGCTGGTTTTGCAAAAATAGACAGTACAGCTATAGACTGCCTTTCGTGCCACATGGAAAATCAGAAAGATTAAAATTAGACTGCATGTTTTGCTATAGACTGGAAATTGTAAGTAGATTTGAACATCCAGAATAAATAGAACAAAGTGGACAATATATTATGTCTCATTACCTTTTTTTATTATGCTGTCTACAAAGGAGTATTTGATGGAAGGTGAAGTTTTTTTTAATATACACATTCATTTAAAGTTTGGAAGACAGAGAGAAAGACTGGAGCTATAAAATACAAAGATAGGTATTTTGGTTTTGAACAGATTGAGACAATTTAGGAAACCAACATAGGATTAGGAAGCATTGTTCAAGTTATGCCTTAGATGATGTAAATCTGAGTACAATCCACAAAAAACAAGAATTTATATTGCAGTGAAATGACAAAGTGCTATCTCAGTGCTACAAGGAATAGTTTCCTACACATTAAGGACAAAAGTGCCAGTGCTTACATTCAGTTCAGCTTTCAAGGTAACACACAGTTAAATTAGTTTGGTTTTAATGAAAATTACAAACCCTGAACACAATTACCTAACATGATGTATTTACAGACAAGATCTATAGACCAAATACACTGATTCAAGCAAGGAAATAATGAACTGGTCTTTCTGTATACTAACAAAACTGTTAAAGAAGCTAAAAAAGTTTCACTGTAAACAGAGCAACAGAAGAATACAGTCTACAGTTTAATTAGTGGCAGCAACACACAAGGTCAAAAGAAGTAGCATGCATCTCATCTTTTTCCATTTTTCGGTGCATTAGGAATTTACATGATGTATCAACAAGACAGTCATCACAGCACTCCACACTACTATTTTTACAACTCATTTTTAGAAACAAAAATGCACTGTAACTTCCTACTTTGTAACAACAAGGTGTCAGTGCCAATATCTGACATTACCTCAGTATAAATAAGCTGAATACTTCCTTTTCTCCTTGGTGCTTGCCTTTTACCACCCCATAGTATTTCACCTTAAATTTCAGAAACAATTTGAAAATGAAGACAACAATCTGTTCACTTAAAATGTCACTTACCATTGACCAAGGCCACATTTATTCCTCTGCCAACATTATTTTTAACTCCACTCATTAAACTGAAACAAAATAAATATTTTTATTTTTAATAGGACAATCTTCTGACGTGAAATATTTCTGGTTTTTTAATAGGACCAAATTCTAAGAGATATATAGTTAAAAGACTGCATGTTCATGAGAACTTAAATTAAATCTTCTTGATCTGTGTTCTTAAAGCACCACTGAATTAAGAATACTACATCAAGTATCCCCAGTTGTATTGATTTAATTTGATTGCTTAATCAGAGTTTCAAAGTATGTCTGTATATTAAAACTGTCACAAAAAATAGTGTTATGTCATTATGTTATTAATGTATTAAAAAATAACCAAATATTAATTTGCGGAGCTCAGCACAGTCACATAACCAACATTTTAAGCCTTTTTTTGTAAGCACACAATGAACAAAAATGTGTTAACAAATTTAAAAGCTAACTGAACAGAAGCACTTAAAATCTACATGAAGAAACAAGAAAGGCAAAGCACTTAGCTATTCATACACACAACAGGAAGTCTAACCGCAAGAAAAATAGTTAGCACACTGATGGGACTTCAAGCAAAAGTTGCATACAGTCTTGGACTACAATCACACATCCCCAAAAAAATGTCACAATCTATGAGAGTAATTTATTGACCAAACTCAAGAGGGGCAAAGGGGCTGGAAAGAAGAGTCCCATTATGAAATGGAAACCCTTCAGAGAGGTAAAGAAGAGGTAACAGGAACGTTAAGATTTAGGTAGGATGCTGTACTGCCTTAGACCATGGTGGCTGTACCACTCCAGTGAGAGGAAGCTTCCAGACCTCCTCATCCCTGTTCACTGGCTCTGTGTGAAGAACTCTGTTCTGCCTTCAGACCTCAACTATCCCAGCATCAACACTTTGAAGCTAGGATTAAAAGAGGCAACATAAACATGACAAATAGAAGTTTGGAACAATTACATAATTTAAGATAATGAAGAAGCCTTCAGTTGAGATTAAAGAAAGCATCTGAGCAAAAGCATATAAGTGCACATATGTCCTTAGTTACAAACACACTCTAACAGATGCTTTAATTTCATCCTGATCAGGATTTCTCTAACCTCTTTAGCTGGCTTTAGGAAGGGGCTGCACGTGTGTACAATCCTGTTATGTTCAAAACTTTTTTCACATTTTTTCTGCAGCAATATGATTTTCAGGTCATGTCTGAAGAGCTGTTCTAAGCAATGCCTCTTTACACACACAGCTTCCATGTCAGCTTTCTCATGCCAACCTCCTAGTGATAGGCTAGAAACAAGAAATGGTCTATCATAGAAGTATGTCAAAAATCTTCCTCTCTGGTGCTATCTTTTGCACCCAGGATGAAGACAGAAGCCAACATTTAGAGGAATGTCAAACTGAATAAACAAGTATCAGAAAGACTCAGTATTCAGAGCGGCCATGAAAGACTACCAGATAATGGCAACTCTTGGCACAGCGAATTTAAAAGGTTTTAAAGAACTAGTAATCAGAGATGATAGAGTTCATATTCTTCTGTTAGTCCCTTAAGTTATACTATCTGCCAAAAACTGTGATTTAAATTAAAACTCTAAATCAGTAAATTCTGAAAGAAAATACTTGAGATTTTCTGCTGAAGTGCAGAATTCAGTTCTGGTTAGTAGGGAACTCTAGAAGTATTATAGGCCCTGGAGGATCATTTCTGCTCTGATCATCTGATTGTCATGTCATGTCTGAGCATCCATTCTAAACAAGAAAAACATATGGCAAATAAAGACTGGAACATAAATGAATAAAGGCAATGAAGTTCTGAACAAATTCCTTTCCTCCTGCAAAATTTAGTGAGCATTTCTTTTACCAAAAAGAGTAAGAGCTTCCTTTCATTTTAACTACAAAATTATCTGTAAATAAATACCAGTCCAAAAATATCTAATACTGAGATGACTAGACACTGAAATTCCACACATGCATAAAGTTATAATGGATTCAGATAACAAAAGCTGCAACCATGAATACAAGAATTACTTGTTACTCAAGGAATGTAGTACAACATTCTGCTATTTGGTCACTGTGGCACAATCATGCAATTGGCTTCTTAATATAGTAAAACCGCAGGGAGAAGTTGCTGGCAAAGAAGTAAATATAGCCCCTTCTAAAAAGCCCATGAAGTAGCAACTACAATATTTAATATTTTGATGGTAAGTCCAGCACGTTCTTTTTTAATTCTGATTATGGCCTCCCAATATAGAGCAAGGCTACAAATGAACTTGTATACAGCAGAAATCATGTTTCACATTAAAATATCTATATAATTAAAAAGAAAAATTGAGAAATTACTTGCATTCTGAATTGTATCAGCACCTTCAGTGCTTTCATAAGTCAAGTGACATCCTTACATTTAATACATAAGAAAAAAAATACGCTACTCTGTAAATATCATTTACAAATTACGAAAACTTGTTCCTGCTGTCCTGTCTTGGAAGTATGAGGAACACAGAGTAATCAGAAAACAAAAAATCAACCTTTTTTTCAGGTGTGAGTTCACAAAATATCGCTAAAAAAAGAGCTACTTGAGAGGAAATGAGGTTTTTTCAGGACTGGTATTCTACTTTATACGCTTGAGACAGCTTGTGCACCATCACAAACACAACAGGCTGCAATGCAACAGCTTCTCACAGGAGGGCAGCCCTTCATCAGTTTTAGAATTCTTCCAAGCATTTATAGTCAACAAGTTGAGAGCTTTTGAAAGAGAAATAAAACCTCCTGTGAGCAAAGCAGGAGATCGTATAAAATCAATCAAATATTCTGGTGGACACTTAAACAGACATGACCAGTTCCCCTCTGAAGGGATTCAGAAAGATGTTTGCCAAGGAAAGCTGGATTTTAGAATCCAATAGCTGTGCACCAAAGTGCCCACTTAGAGGACTTTTTCCAGCAACTACTTTCTTTTCATCACTTTCTTCAGCAAAATATCTAGTAGAGGATTTTCTTTTTTTTTTTGGACAGAAATAACAAAACTCTTCTTAGTTAATCAGTCAGCAAGAACAAAAAACAGTCAAAAATCCCAAACTAAACAACCCTACAATCCTTAAATTAAAATACTACTTGCATTCCCAAAACTTTAAATCATTGAATCAGCTTAAGTCTTGACAGACGTTAAGCTTCCTATATTAGGCAACCAGAATGAGACAGTTGCACGTTTTAGAACACCTGCAGAAACACCGTGCTGAGAGACTAGATAAGCCTGCCCAAGGTCACCAAGCAAGTCACCAGCAAGAATGGAAAGCGGAAGGAGCAGCCTGTAGTCCCCACGTGCCAAGGTGAGCTCCTGCTGAGCACATGCTCCCCAACTACACTGGGATGCTCTGCTGCAAACTGACTCCCACACAAGCCAGCAAGCTTGAGCTAAGCCAGCCTTACAGAGGAATGCTAGTTAGTGCTAAAAATAGTCTTCTCTTTAAGATCACTTGAGACTAGTCTTACAATTAAAGTGATGGAAAATGCTACCAATACATTTTTTTCTCTTGTACATGAATTATCCTATTTACTCTATTATGTGGGGTTCTGCTGTTCACAGAGATGTTGCCATTGGCTCTAGAATTCATTAGCACCAGCTGCTGTACGTGCTGTCTGTACTAATATAGTGTGAGCTGAGAAACAGCTGAACTGGAGTAGTTTAAATGCAAGTGGAAAGCAAAGGCATTAAGTGTGACTGATACTAAAAACATTCTCCTTCTAATACTAACATTTATGTCTTTTCTGACATGTCACCTGCAAAATCAAGTGGATAGATTATGTTATAGAAAGCTGCACACTCTAGGTGACAATGAGCAGGAAAAACCTAAGAGGAAAAATAGAGTCTAAAAATATTAATATTATGGGCATTACTGAAAAGTATTCAGTTAAATACACACAGTATTATTGATAATACTGTGTCAAAAGTATTATTATTAAAAAAAAGGACTTAAAACCAAACTGTGTCTCAAGCAGTTCTTTTCCTCATTTCACAATTATTTGAAGTTTATTAACTTAAGTTACCACCAGCACAGTTAAATAACTACTGATCGTTAAAATACTATTTTTCCCTTTTGAAGTCAACCTTCGAAGTAGAAAATATGTTCTGACATTGGTACTGAGGAAATACAGTTTAAAAGATTACTTGCAAAAGACAATACAATTATTCACTGAATTACTACTAGAGGCACAAGGACAAGTTACTTAGAGACACGTGTGCATCTGACTTGACAAAGTCTAACTAACCCTTCAGTCTGTAAACCTGAAACAAAGTGCAAGCTATCTTGCATGCATTAAAATAACATACGTTTCTGCATTTACTGCACAGCATTAGGTGTGCTTCCCCAGAGACAAGGTTATAATGCAACGTGACTTTTTCATGGAGTCAAACTGTTTGCAAAAAACCCCTAATTTAAACTGCTGATTTTATGTGCAAAGTGATCTAAGTATTTGAAAGAGACACTTAGAAATAACAGGTGAAAATACTTACACATTGTCCTCTACACAAATTTTAGGTCCAACAACATTTGCTGCTCCACTTGACATTTTGAATGCAAAATGCTTTTCAGGACAAGCTTTAGAGATCCCACACTTGTATCTTGGAGGTTTTGTAGCTTGCAAAAGGAAATATAACAAGATTTTAGAGAGAACACCACAGTTAGGCTAACAGACAAATATCAGTTACTTTTCTGAAGGAATGCAAGGAAGAGAGCAAACACAAACACTATCGCCTCTGTAGTTACACAGCAGCTTAAAATAAACTAAGTTCCTGAAGCACCTCATTATTCCAACTTCTTGCTGTCACCCTGCTGCTTGTTCTGGCACTGTCATCAAAAGCCACAAGCCAAAACTACAAAACAGACTTTACCAGAAATTTAGGAAAATCAGGAGAAGAGGAAAATTAGTTTCTGATTGCATTTGAAGTGTAATTAAGACTTTCTTAACTATGAAAATTCATCAGTCTGTTATTAGTAAAAGCAAGTCACAGCAGTAATACATGCATATGAATACTCACAGTGTGCAGCTGCATCTAATGCTGATCTAGCTAAAATGAAAACAAAGTTTTACAAGATGTTACTAATAAAGTGTCATTTGCTATATAATATCCTATAAATGTAAAATCTTTCTGTACCCCTATATAAACAGGGTGGTTGAAATGAAGTATCAAACACACCTGAATATCATGGTCCAATAAAAAAAAACTTTTATGCATTAGAAGAATGCAAGTGATCAGGAATCCCACTCAGAAGCACTGCCTTAATTTATGACTGAGAGTCATTCAGAGTCACAGAGTCAAAAACCCATGGAGATCCAAAACCTCTGAGAATTTATGGAGTTCTGGGCATTAAAGTGAAATTAATTCCCTCCTGACAGCTTCACTGGGATGGGGTTCCTTTCACCTAAACTGGAAGCCTGCAGCTCAGGTGTACTTCAACCCAACCATTCATGACTCCCTTTTTTGGGCTACGAAGAGACGCGAGTGCCCCATCATGCCCACATCTGAATGACACCTCTGTCTCCTCACTGATTACTAAAGATGTCTCTGCAGACTGGTTCGGATGGCAGCTCACACTGCAGTAATCTGGAATTAAAGAACACAAACTCCACCCATGCACCAAAAATTGTTGGGTTTTTTTGGTAATGAAAAGCACCTTGAAAGACAATTCTGGTTCGAAATAGACTCTGAATTTTGAGACACCTTGACTGCTGATCTTTCTCTGTGTAGAACCTAGCCACATCTGAAATGTTTTGACTACTGCACATTCAACTTAACATGGTCCCCGCAGACGAGCAAAAGCCCACCCAAAACAAATCCTGAATCTCTTTAGCAGTACTAAGGCAGAGCACAGACCTCCAGAAACACGATTCAAGTGGCCTAGTTTATTACTCAACACTAAGAATGCATTTCCAGTAAACAAAGAGAAAGCAGGCAAAACTATGTATCTCTGGCAGACAAAAGAATCACTCATTAAGAGAGTAGGTTAAATATTTCATACAGAAAATAATTTAATACACATATTATATATAAAAAATAACAAGCACACATATTAAACACAGAATTCTTAGGTTGAAGAGCCTAAGGCAAAATAAATGCGATATTTTTGATAAAGGCTCAAGTAAATATTAATAGGTGTCCAGAGGAAACAAAGTCATCACTTACCAAATATGTGTCCTAAGTTTGCATCCATTTTTATTTCAAACACTTGAGATATGACATAAAACGTCAATAAAAATATTGCTATGACTACTACCAACTTTGCAGCACCTGTTAGGAAACAAAAAAAAGTTTCAAAAAATTATCTGGAAATGGTAACATTAGTTTACCAAAATAAGCAACAACCGAAATGTATCAGATTACATTCTGGGGAACTCAGAAATAGGATGATCATTTGCAGACTTATTGAACAGAACAAATCTGAAAAAGGTATCGGTATTATGGATGGATATTATAACGTAGGATGGATATTATAATGTAGGATGTAATGCACTGATCCATCAGGTTATCATACCAAATGCACACTTTGGTCTTAACTTTCTCCACCTTCATGCTTGTCTGACACCATAGTACACCAACTCAGCTGAGCAAGCCAGGAGAAACCAGACTTTTCCATGAAAATCCAGCTTAACCAAATGAATGAAGATGATCTACCTGACTGTTGTCCAAAAGCAAAATTCCCTCCTTCCCCATGCCACTTCCCTGTTCTTAGCCATGAGGACCTGGTTCCTCACTGTTCACAAATACTGTGTTTCCCCCTGCCCTCAACTTGAGCTACCTCTGTTTTAACGTATGGCCCAGACTGAGTGATTAGGGATCTGTTTATATACTGCAGCTTGGCTGCTATGGTCAGTCAGCTCTGAGTATTAAATTAAAAAACAAACAACAAAAAACCCCAAACCCCAACCACCAGCCAACCAGAAACAAGCATTCTCACCTACTTTTCAAGAAATTCATATTAATGACATTCAAAAAGCAAGTTTGATGACTCAAAGGCTATTTTAAAATAAGTAAGAAAAAGCAGTACCTCTACCCTCCCCCTTTTAATATATTGAGGTCTCAGGTAGCTTGAAGCTTTACAAGCCTAAGTTCCTCCAGTGCTGAGTGGCCAATCTACTTCTTGGGAGAAGAGCTGTAAGCACACAACCACAGCAACTTACATCTGAAATGGAAACGCATGTGATACTGCCACAAACCTCACCATTTTTTAGCACAATTTGCAATACATTTTTACAGAATACTCCACTCTTAACTGATGGTAAAATAGTGACAGAGTAGAAGTTGGGTGAGGAGGCATCTGATCAACATCCTGCCTTCCTATCTCATTGCAGTATGTCAAACTGGTTGGAAGAATCAACCTTAAAGCATGCTTCTTTTTCTCAGATTGCCAGCCAAATACATCCTCTAGAAAAAACCAAACTTATATACTCCTGCAGATCTCAGACGGCTGCTGTGATAGGCTGTTCAGAAAAATCTTAAAATAGACAGATTACTCAGCCTTCAGGATGAGAGATGCTAATCAATCCTCCCAAAAGGCTAAAAAAAGATAAGGGGATAGAAAAAGAAAAGGAAGATGAAGAAAGACACAAGGGTTTTTTGTTTGTAGTTTGGTCTTTTTCATGTGTGAGCACATACATACTATGATGTAAGAAAACACAGGTGCAAACTTAAATTAAAAATATTATGCTGGAACTCCAAAGATCACTGCACTTGAAAGAAAGGGAACCATGCACTAGCACTGGAGAAACAGATGATCTGAACATATGGTAAAAAGTGAGGTAAAGGTTTTCCAAGCAACACTGCTTAAAACCACAAGATGGTACCAGATTTTTGGAATGTGTCATCTAGCAAGTGGCATTTAGAGACCATGTTGTTTTAGTATATAGTATGTGAGATGAACAAGAACTCAGTCTGAGGACTAACCATCCCCTCTACTCTCTATTCTGAGCTCTCCAACTGAATGGCAAGTGCTCCCTTCAAAGAAAGAGTAAGAAATCTCCTAGAAGGTTCTCCAAGCATTTGAACCAAAACTGGCATGTTTGCTACAGGTGAAACATTCTATAGGAACTGCCATATCTTCTTTGTGGGTTTTTAGCAAAAAAAACCCAGTTAGACAGAACGGGAAAAAAACCCCGAAACATGTTTGGAAAACAATTTTCCAGGTGAATCAGGCACCTAAAAATTGGAGCATTTTCCAGTTCTTTATCAGATTTACTTTAGCAAGTTGCTCCCAGTTATACATACTGTAGTTAATAAAGCAAATTTAAGAGTAGTGACAGAAATTGACTAATTTCATGCATTAACAAGGTCTTGGAAAAGGTGTCATTTTCTCCTAGAAGAGGCAACAATTTCTCCTTCTGCAAAATAACACTGCAACTATCGATAAAAGTACAGTGCACTCAACTGAACTCAAAACTGTTCCATTGCTACACAGGCTATTCTACTGTGACAAAATGCCTAAATAATGTTTTCTTTTAATGTTGTATTGGCAAAGATCTTATTTTTACAATCACTATACCTTCTGTCAAGTAGAATTAGTTTCTCAAAGCCTGTACCACAGTAACTTACCTCTATGAAAAGGCTTTTATAGTTTTCAAACTCCCAGCAACCATTCAGGAAGTTTCAGGCACTTAAAACAGCAGATAGCAATTTTAGTTAGGGTGCAAGGCAGGGAAGAAATGGCTTAAGACAACCATTTGCCATCTCCTTATTCCCTCATCATCTTACAGAAATAGCAGCCGAAATACGTCAAGTCATGGCACCTTAAGCAGTCACTGCAGATCAGCTACAGCATTTTAACAAGGTGATTGCTCCTTGACCATCCCAAATTCCAAAATGAGTTTCATTAAACATCAATAAAGTAGAACAGCAGTGCCTGTTACGCCAGTTAAGTGAAGCACACCCTGACAAAGCTTGATGAGGATACCAAACTGAGTGAGGAAGTGGACACGTCTAAAGGGAGAGCCAACCTGCAGGAACACCTGGATAGGCTGGAAGAGTGGGCTAACACTAATAGTGAACTTCAACAAGGACAAGTGTAAGGTCTTCCACTCCAGAAATCACCAGGAGTAAAGAACAGACTGGAATCTACCCAGCTGGGGAGCAGCTCTGTGGAAAGGGACCAGGGCATCCTGGTGGACAACAAGCTCAATACAAATGGAGGGTGCTGGCAAAGAAGCCAACAGGATGCTGAGCTGCATTAACAAGGGCATCACCAGCAGAGAGATAAAGTCATATACCTCTCTGCACAGCACTTGCCAGGCCACACCTGTTATACTCCCTTCAGTTTTGGGCCCTGCTATTAAAAAAAGAAAAAAAAAAAAAAAAAAAAAGACACACATGGACAACCTAGAGAGAGTCCAATACAAAGATGATCAAAGGACTGGGAAGCCTGCCAGATGAGGAAAGGCTGAGACTGCTGGCTTTGTTTAGCCTTGAGAAAAGACTTACAGGAGAACTTAGTACCATGTTCCAGTATTTCAAGGGTGGCTACCCTTCAAGGGATGGAGGTTGCCTTTCTGCAAGGAGTCACATTGAAAACAAGAGGCACAGTGGGTACAAGTTATTCTGGGGAAGATTCCAGTTGGACAAGGAAAAATTTTCACAATAAGAACAATCAGACATTGGAATAATCTCCCCAGGGAAGTGGTGGACTCCCCAACACTGGCCATTTTAAAATTTGGCTGGACAAAATGCTGGGCCATTGTATAAAGATGGCTAGGGTCCAAACTAGAGGAAGTTATAGCAGCACAAAAATTATAGGGTAAAATACAGCTGCTACTCCCTGGATGGAATGCTGTGAGCACACTCCAAACCTATCCCACAATGATTCCCCACACACAGTCTGCAACCTCAAGCACATGCTAACGGGGAACAGAGGGTGGAGAAGAGTAGAAACACCTTGGCCAGGCTCTGTTGAAATCAGATGGAATTTTGTAGCTGATAAACCTGCACAGCACCTGTCAACCAAGGGAGATAAGAGCAGGTATCTTGCTGCTGACCCAGTAACTGTGGTGAAATCACTCTCCTGAGATGAACTTGGTTCTTTGTAACTTAATTGTAATATTAACTCACACCATCATTCCAAAGTTACCTCCCTCCAAGGTACAAACACCCCTCACTGAGCATGCACTCTATATTTTATTGACTATACCTGTAACAGCGAAGCAAGACAATTTTCCACCAATGAGTAACAAAAATATGTATTACTAGAGTCATTCAAGATCCACCCAGTGAACAGGAAGTTCATTGAAGGGTCCCCATAATAGGACACTGACAGACTAGTTAGGCACAAGGGCCTTGGCTTTCCTGGCGTGCTGACAGACTAATCAGAAATCAAAGGTTTGAGGAAATCTCCACTTTTCACAAGACAACCATCTTGTCTAGACCATGCTTCTGCCAAGAAATGTCGGACCAGATGATTCTTCAGATCCCTTTTAACCTGGTATTCTATGATTCTATGACTTTAAAACCTTATTGTCACAACTTGCTATTGTTGTCTACAGCAGTTGTTTCACAAATGACCAAAGTGTGATTTTACTGAGCATACTTACCTGCTATTCTCATGTTTAGTCTTCAGCCAGCTAATGACACTATTGCATTAAAACAGCCACCTATGAAGAAAGAAACAAAACAAAGCAAAACAAAAACTAAGAACCACTTCACCATAATTACAGCCAAAACCCCACTTTTGTGATGAATAAAAAAAACCCATAGATTTTCTAGTTAATAAAATTAATGATGATTGTTCTGAATACCTATTTCTTAATGCTCACAGTTAAGGAAAGATTTAAGATAGATTTCTGATGTCTTGCTTTCATTTGTTTCTCCCCAAAGAAGTGTTCTGAAAAAATACTAATTTCATCTAATCCACTACAAATTCAGTTTAACTTTCAATCCTTCAATCTGTGACCTAAGTACTTACCAGTGTTCTATCTAAGCAGTCTTTAGTTTCCTAAAGCTATGTGGTAGAAGTCAACAACTCCAACTGCACTCCTTCAAAACCCTATCTGCTTCTGGGTGCAAGTTGTTATTTGGCAACATAGCATAGCCAACCATGCTTTGGAGAGAAAAGATTTAAGCATTTTGGTCTTTAGGATACTACGTAAACTGCATTCAATGGAACTGAAAGAAGGTCAACACTTTAACCTATGCATTACAGAAATGTAACAACACATTTGTCATTCACAGGTACAGCCAGAGGAATAACATGGTCAGCAATGACAGAAGCACCAACCCTAATACTCCAATTATTTCAGAATAAACTGAAAACCATTCTAAGCAAGCAGCACCTAAGCAACCACAAGCTTCACCACACAGAGTCAAAGTGGGCCACAAACTCCACAGGCTCTGCACAAAAGCTCCCACCTCCTCCTCCTCAAGCAATGCAGGGTCCAGGGGCCATACCAAATCTTCTGCCCTCTACCTGCAGAGCCAGGGCTGCTCCTGGCTCTGCACCATGCTCATGCTCAGTCCTGGTGGGCCCATGCTGCACTGAGTCTGGCCATTTGGCATGACTTTCCCCCGATTCAGGGATCTTGTTGAATCATCTACACTAAGGCCACATCTGAAAACATGTAATCAGCTATCACCCTAATCCAAGTAGCTGTCCCAGACCCCCATCACAAAAGCATCCCTAACCCTCTGCACTCCTATGCCATGATTTTGAAAACCATCAAAAACATTATCTTTAGGAATTATTAGAAAAAATGCTGTTATTAGAAATACAAATTATTTCGAGACAAGCACCAAAACACCCACATAGTTCTCATGGTCTATGCTAAGGAGAAAAAATTGGTATTATGTAGACAACCTTTTGCCTTCACTTAGTTCAGTATCTTCAAGTTCAGTGATTTGTGTCCAGATCCTCTTTGCCAAAGACTCAGTCATTCTGCTTTATCCCTTCAAGTTTACAAGAAAATTGTCAGCAGAGAAATAAACAGGGAAAAAAATTGCAAACACAGAAATACTTATTTCTATTTATTGGAATTTGAAAATACTTATCACCAAAGCTTAAAAGCAGACAAATGTTTCTGAGTGCTAATGTTGTACTGTAAAGGAAATCTCACAGCATATTATAGACCATAATATATCCATTTAGTTGTAGCCACATATATTATATCCTCATATAATAACTTCTTTCAGTGAAAGGCCAGTATTCATCTGTCTTGTAAAAAGGCAAAAAAGAATTCGTTACGGCAGATAAACCCAGTTTATTTCAAAGTCTGTGAACAGAATTATTCTAGGCTTCTTCCTCTCCACACACCCAGAAATATACCAATGTTACAATAAACACTGTCTGTACTTGGAACAACTACAAGCTTCTTTTAAGTCTGCACTGAAAAAAAGAAGTTTCTTTTTTTGTTTTACTCTAAACAAAAACACACCACAAATTCAAAGCATGAAAAGAAGAATATGAACAAAACCAGAAAAAGAATCTAAGTGAAACAATCGTATGATCTAACCTTGACTGCTTTTATCCCAAAATCCCCTTTCACCCATCTCAGGGAACATTATTTGTTGCAATCAACGAATAAGAGTATGCATCCTTTTTTAGGTGTGGAATGTTTGTTTTATTTAGAAAAAGGAAAAATGAGTGTGCTATGCCTCAACTTGAGAGGAATTTACAAAATGTAGTGATTATTTTTCTAAATTACAATATCCTGAAAAATCATGGGGTTTGATTTACAGAATAATACAGTAGTGCTACAGTACAGACAAGTCTTGCACAGCGCTTTCCAGCTGCGAGAAAATAATTTATGGACATCAAGTCCTTTTCCTACACTGCATTATCTTAGATTTATTTTAAAAAAATCTTTCAAGACAGAACAGGAATAAAACAGGACAAGCCATGAACCCTTATGAGTGCTTAGAGACCATTACTCCACATCTTTGGTATTAAACCTCGTAACTGAAATTAGAGAACTGACTAAAAAATTTATTCGGAATTTTTAATAGTGCACATTTTAGGATCATTTAAAAACAAACAAGGAACACAGGACCACAACTAAGCTTGCTGAGATTCAGATGCACAAAACCAGTACCAACAACCTTCATTCGATTGCTTTAGAAATGGGCCAAAATAACCCAAACACTATTTTTCTCTTCTTTGATATAAGATTCCATCAAGCAGAGGCAGCAGAATTAGAACCTTAGTATCCTCCTGACTTATGAATGTCAAGTAATGCAAATAATGATTTATTACTACATCGTTCTCTGTCAGGCAGTACAAAAAGGCTCCCAAGTATCACTTATTAGAGGCTGAGGCAGGAGGTGCAGCCCATAGCAGGGTTGAGAGGCAGTGTCCCGATGAGTACAGCAGAACCCTACAGAGATGCAAAGGCCAAGGAAAACACAAAACAGAAGTGATCAACATCTCCAAGTTGCAAAGTAAAATGGCTGGGTTTGGGAAGCATTATATGACTCAAACACGGATTTTCTTTTACTTCAGAGTTTTCTTAGCACAAAACTTAGGAAGTTTATCAGTCAAGGTCAGCAGAAAGAAACCAGAAATTCTGTTGTGCAGCAGTGCCTTGAAATAAAAAGCTATCCACGAAAGAACCTGAACAGGAGAAGAAAAGAAGTTACAGGTTATAAATCCTTCTTGAATGCTGGCATGTCATTACCCAGTTCCCTGCATGGAGTTGCACATCTATTCGTGCAAAAAAGATTATTTATTCTGGATAGAAACTACTAGGGAGAGGATATACGGAAAGACAGTTGGGAGCTGAGGTTACTGGTTGCTTCTTTTCTGCATCCTTGTGCATCCCAAACAACCCCCATAGCAGTCTGAAACGCTCTGCATAGGGCACAGAAAACAGTATCTTACAATTTAAAAAAAAAAAAAAAAGTAAGAGAAAAACAACGGGCTTTCCTCCACCCTGCTCCACTTGTTGATTAACTTGTGTGCTATGGCATACTCAACACAAATACAAAAAATTTAATATATTAATCCACAGAACTACTGCATGTATTTTTATTCATACCTAAACTAACTTCAGTAAGTAGACCAGCAGATCCTTGCTTTTAAAAGTAACATGTGTCTCTTGAGGGAACCCTGCTAGGTCCTTCCCAGAGGAAGCTTATAACATGACTTCATTTAGGAAAATTACAAGCCTATAATCCTTCCAAGCAAATCATCATCATATTTTGTTAGATGATATCAAGTTTCTAACACACCAAGACTGAGTTCTTTCTACATTAATGTGTTAGACAGAGTGGTCATCAAGCAAGTTTTCCTCCTAGAATCATTGTGCAAGAGGAAACAGCACTGAGATAATTGACAAATTAACAGTTCTTATTAATACAGCCTCACTGACATAACAGTGAATGAAGTGCAGATTTCAGTCCCAAGCTGAATGCAATTCAATTTGGTTAATTCTTTATCAGGCTTCTCTTGACACTAGTCCAGAGATGGTCCCATGGGGTACACGTCACTAGGGCAGGAGTTCAACCTCTGCCCTATTTACTGTGCAGAAAGCTGTGGCCACTTGCCACAAACTTCGGTTTAAAAGAGGTTTCAAACACGATTGTAACTAATGTTTCGAAGGATAATAATGAAACATGTAGTCTATTTCATTCCCAGGATAATAGTATTTCCATTAGCAACTTGATAACGTGAGTGGATTACACTTACAAAACGGGTACACAAAAGCAAGCAAAGATGAGACGCCAGAATTTAGAAGGTCAAGAAAATTTTGAATTCTGACCTTAGCTGATTAGGAGGAGGTTCCAAAATCAACAACGACACTTAATAAAACAGAAAGTAATACACTTCAAAATGGACATCAAGCACAGCAAAACAAGCAGCAGAAATGGAGAAAGAGATTACAGCAGCACTCTAATATTGGGGTCAACAATGTCGTACTGCCACAAAAGTAACTGTTGTGAACTGCACCGACAGGACTGCTGTGTACGGAAAAAAAAAAGCAATTACTCTGCTCTGCCTAAATAAACAAAAAATACCCTGCTATCTTGACTTTTAACTGAGACCCACATGCAGTTTTTTTCTAAGTCTATCTTAATGCATAATCCCCAAATGGAAGAATCTAGATAAGAATTACATGACCTATAAACCAACCAAGGGATAAAAGAATCAAGTCTGATTTGCAGGAACTGCGAATAAGAGAAGTAAGGATCAGACATCTTTATCTCTTATCTTCAAGGTGCCATTTTAAAATTATTTAGAAATACATTTTATTTTTTAAAAATACTATTATTTATAACAAATCTAAAACATATATTAAATACATTATTATTTTAAATATGTATTTTTAAAACATTTTTTTTTCAAAAAAACTGCTGAGAATAACCATTCTCAGTATTCCCTGGCTGCTGCTTACCTATTTGCAGTTATAATATTGAAGAAAAACAACCTTCCAGTTACAAGGATAAACAAAAAATTTAAAAGGAGGCTGTAAACCATCACAGAAGTCTGGAAACAGAGACAGTTTTTCTTAACAGAGATAGCCTACAAGGTGTGAGCTAATGTCCCCCTCAATATTAAGCCCACATTTCTATACTATTATACGCAAATCTGTACCCAGGTTATAGAATATTAAATCTGTGGCAGCCTGAGATGCTTTGCATTCAATTCAGGGGGAAATTTTTCCCCCAGACCAGGACTTAAGTGTTTGTATACTTTCTAGCAAGGTCAAATAATGTTATACCTGTTTTTGTATATATATGTTATTGTTAATATGAATAGCATACACTGTACTAGAATTAAACAAGTATTCAAAATTACTTAGTAAAAAAAAAAAAAAAAGAAAAAGGCTTGAGCTTTTATTTTTATTTCCAAGACTTTAGTAGATTAGGATGTTGTCTTTTGTTTTGTTTTTTTGGCAGCACAAACTGCATTCCTCAATGATTAGCAGATGCATTTTATTCCTGTCAGAGAACAGCAAAAAATCTTCTAAACAAACAAAAAAATTAACTTTTCATCCCTGGTAAAATATAATCAATGAAACAACGTTGTGTTTAATCCAGCCTCTGTTGATAAGATATTTCAGTGCATTGTGTTAAAGCAGCTCAGAGCAGTGGTGGTTTACTCAAAATTATACAGTGAATTAGATATGTCAAGGACAGCATTAGCTATTTTTATGTGATTTCTGGTTTTAAACCAGTGGTTGTGCCAACCTGAATTATATGCCATGGACAAAACAGCAGACACATTCAAAATCATTCAAGACTGTTTCATTAAAATGCAGGATGCATTTTCTTATCCAGATGATTGCTTACTTTTCTGCTAGGCTACGAATTGTTTTTCCAGCATGTTTACAAAATTAATTTAATTTGAAATTAGTGAAGGACACACATAGAAAATAATTATATCTTTAAAAAAGTAAACAGTATAACTCAATTTTATTGTACAATCATGTGCCATTTGTGTCTTCTGGAAACACAGGCTATGACCCCAGTAGTTGCTCCCTACAGGCAGCACTCCTACACCCCTATAAATTCTTTGAGGCTCTGGCAGAAATCCACATAGGCAAAAGGTGTGTCCACACAGAACAATTTAGAGACTCAGGAATACATATTTTCTCTTCTCCTTTGTGACAAATGGTACCATGAAGTAAAATTACTAATTTCTATAAAAATGATAACACCCAAATTGTGTTCTTCCATATACATATTAAGGTTCACCTTGGCATTCCACACAACTGAATCAGACCCAAAGTGTTTGCTTGTAAAAACAAGATTTTATTTTACTTCTATCAAATTATATCTACAACAAATAAATGCAGATAAATTTAGGAAATGAAACCCAAGCTTATTCCAAAATTAAAAATAGATAATTCAGTTACTGTTGCATATCCTATGTTGTGAATACCACTATGTGGTTTCACTTTTAGGACAGGAAATACAAATGAGAAGCAGCACTGAGCCTCAGTGTTTTGATACTTGATGTGCAAAACAAACCTTTCCCAAATGGCATGTCAAATCACTGACCATGCAAGCTTTTGCTAGTGGCATCAAGCCGGTACTTTCACCTTAGGCAACACACAAACCAGCCAGTCTCAAACGCTGAAAAATTCTTCTGACTTCTGAGAGGCTGAGATAAAAGGACTAAGGCATTCATTCTTCCTACAGAGAATGAAACTCAACCCACATTCCTTTTGCAATTAAAACAACAAAACCAAACCAATCCAAGAAAAAAAAAAAAAGGCAACACAACCAATCAACAACAACAAAAAGAATTTAGTCTTATAAGCACTCAATCCATACTTTGAAGACTCTTCTCAATTATTACACAAAATTTACTGGTCCATATAGTTAAGAATGTGATTAATGCTCCCTAAAACTCACACTATTTATACATGATAAAGTAAATCATACCACTGCTGCTGACATACCTATTGAAGAGAATCTTAGCTCTGTGTTTCATGGGGTTGGATAATATCACGTATTGCAGATCAGATAGATAAAATCCTCAAGGACAAATTGCTGAACCTCATTCATCAACTTACTTCCCCACTTCATCACAGCAAACTACATAAATCTCACAATAAGGATTTTAAGAGAATGAGGTACCTCAAACTATTTTGTAAATGAAACACTGCTGTAATTACCACCTGTTCAAAAGTTCAAAACTAATTATTTGTTTTCTGTCATACTTTTAAGAAACAAATTACCACCTTGACTTCGTAAGACAGCAAAGTCTGTTCAGTTTTTCCACAACAGGAAGTAAATAAAGCTTTGCAACATATTTATCTATGGGATCACCAGGTCTCACTTGAAGGTGTTACCAGAATCTAGTAGATGTTTCAAACATACAACAGCTTTCACATCTTTATATCAATAAAAAATACCAAGCCTCTTGCTATAATATTGCATCACTATCAACAATATTATCCTGCCCTATAGAGCAATTCTCAACAGAACTACCATAGCAAAGGATATGTGCATGAAGAAAAATAAATGTACACATAATTACTGCGACTTCACAGAATGGCTCAGGTTGGAAGGGACTCCAGCGGGTCATCTGGTCCACTCTCCTTGCTCGAGCTGGGTCATCCCAGAGCACATTGCACAGGATCATGTCCAGAGAGTTCTTGAATACCTCCAGTGAGGGAGACTCCACAGCCTCTCTGTGTGACCTGTTACAGTGCTCTATCACTGCACAGCAAAGAAGTTCTTCCTCAGAAGAACTTTATTTAGGTGGAACTTCCCATGCATCAATTGCTGCCCGTTGCCTTGTGTCTTACTGCTCAGCCCCACTGAGCAGAGCCTGGCTCCATCCTCTTGACACCCTTCCTTCAGACACTGACAGACATTTATGAGGTCCTCTCTCAGCCATCTCTTCTCAAGGCTTAACAGGCCCAGTTCTCTCAGCCTTCCCTTCTAAGAAAGATACTCCATGCCTTAACTATCACTGCTGGACCTGCCCCAGGAGCTCCATACATCTCATGTACTGAGGACTTGATAGAACAACATACGACCACCACATAAATTTACCCGAGAGCATGGTTACAGAACATCATTTTATACTGAGGCCCATTTAAAATAAAGTTATCAAGCAAGCAAGGAGAAGAGGAAAGAAGCATTACAAATACTTCCTCTATAGCTCCAGATTTATTGCAGGAAAACCGATCGGCTCCTCTGCACTGTTCTTCTCCCAACCACAATAAGACTCTAGATAGTAGCTTTAAGGTGGCAGAATGAGATGATCATCCTTTGAATGAGATTCATTTACTGCACAGACCACCACAACAACCTCATCCCAGAGATGCATACCAAGACTACAAACATGGCAAGCCATGGAGTTTGTATATACTTTGCAAGGCAGAGAGGATGAAGACTACTAATAGTAACAAGGGACATCTCCACACGCTGTTGGAAATAAAACCAAATCTGTACTACCTACCAAGCATTTAAGCTTCTTTATCAAAAGCTCAGCATGATCTGAGGCTGCATGTTGGAGTTTTAACCTTTTCTCAGTAGCAAGCTGATCTCACTACAAAGCTGGGGGAAAGTACTCTCCAGTGACAGACACTGCTCACAGCACTGTTGGCATCCTAGTTCCTCTTGTTCCTAGGTGCACTGAAATCTATGCTCCACTGCAGTGCCCCTTGTCATCTACTCATCTCCCATGTGAGGTAGCATTTGGATAGGCTTTGGCCCTTTGCAGGATTAAAAGAGCATGTCACTGGCTGAGCAGAGCACCCAGCAGAGAAAGCACTGTACATCAGCTCTGGGAAGAAGGGCAGCAGCAGGCTCAACACACAGAAGGGCCATGCTATGCCTACAGGATAATGGGATCACACTGCATATATGAGACTGCTGCTGGTGCCTGATAACCTCCATGTGCATGAGGCACCCAGAAACAAAGCGCTTCTGTGGTACAGGCAAGTCATTGCTACTGGTCCATATTAGCACAGGACAGGCCATCATTTGTGAGTGATGAGATGAAAGACGCTTGAAAACGGAGAGGAAGTCAGTCAGTGACATGATTCTCAACAGCTCTAAAGTGACTCACTTCTTCCTACTGAAGATGCACAAGTCAGTCCCAAAACCTGTAGTTTCTAGACTGGTTTCTGAGCATCAAGATATCAAAACAAAGATCCACAACCTACATCTTGGCTAGGTGCAATCTTACAGCAACCACTATCAAAACCATAAGCCATATCTGAGAGGAATAATTTCACAGAAAAAAATATCTCGGGACAATGTATTCTTTTTATATTTTATATATTTACATAATTTGTACACTTAAATATTTAGTTAACAACTGGTATACATCCACTAACTAAAATCCAACACAGCCATTTTCTATCCTTTGATGTGTAATAATCTAAGCATCATCATGGATGGGGAAATCTAAAGTTATGCTGCATAGGAATTTACTGTATGTCATTACCTATGTAGAAATTTGCCACATCAGGAACATATAAATTCCTTTGAGGAACAGCATCCCTCAGTGATAGGCTCTATGCACAGCTGACACAAAGATGCTGATATGCAACCACTGCATACTCTAACAACTCCTGATGCAATCCCCTCTGAATCAAGCTGTTCTAAGAGAAATTCCCTGTTACAGGAACTCCTTTAATAAACTTCTGCCTGAATCAACTCAAATGCAATTCCAAAACCATTCACATGCCACTGATATTCAGCTGACCAGCAAGCACACGAGCAGCCACGGCAGTTCTGTCAACCACCTCCCTAGAAAGTACAAGAGTATCAAGGCTGATCCAAAAGCAGAATCAAGTGTCTGGGAACAGGTCAGCAGCTTTCTAGCAGCAGCAATACTAACAAACACCAGGTTAAAGACTTGTGAAGTGATAACTCAACTAACTGGTGATACCACAACAGATCAAAACAAAAAACAAAATAAAAAAAATTTTTGCTACTAGGAGATGGTTACTTTCTCCTCAGACAAAAGACAGCTGAAGAGAGGGTGGGAGAAGGGAAGGAAGCCAGCCAGTCACAAGAAAGCAAGTCTTATGAATGGGGGGGAGACTGTCATGTATTTCAATGTAAAGATGTTAACTGGACTGTCATGAGAACTAGCATGTGTTTGTACACATAAACACGTTGTGAAACTTTCTGCCACTAATACTGACTCAACAGTCACATTGAATGCAGCGCAGAGTTTACTCCAGCAGCTCCTCCTGTCCTGATAATCTTCCAAAGTTCTCCTCTCTTCTACTAAGTCTGTTCCACACTCTCTTGGCACTGAGGATATATGAGGCCAAGGCTGGAAAATTCTAAGGTGCAGCTCAGTCTACAAATGAAGATACAAACTATTTTTGTATTACAAAGATACAGTACTGTATATGGGGAACAAAAATAGTTGAACAATTCCAAAAGAGTAACTATTGTTAATGCCCTGTGAAAACTATAATGTGATTGAATTTCAGGAACCCTGGGTGAAATACCATTTAATACAGTCATCCACCATTTATTATAAACATCAATGAAATACTGAGGAAGGATAAGGTTTTTAAATTTGTGGATAACACCAAAAGGCATGCAGATGGAAACAAATTATAGGGGGGAATTAGAGCTACAAATTACCCAGAAAAATATTTATTTATTTTCACCAAAAAATTCCTCTCAGGATGCATATACCCTTAACAAAAGTATTAGGAAGCTATGCTTGAATCCATGGTTAGACAGAGAACTTTAGATGATTAAGCAGGAAGCCAGGAACACCTATTTATAGGTTACAGATGCTTAAGCTAAGAAATGAAATTTCAAGCAGCAATACCAGCTTAAAGTCACTTCCTCGTCACACTTCTGCTGTGTTCTCGTGTCACTACCTCAGGCCTACATAGTATTAGGAAGCATTGAAAATTGATGAGATAGGTGAGCTCACCTGCCAGGCTGCTCCAACCCATGTGATTTTGCTCACTAAGGAAACGTAATGCAGCAACAGAATGTAACTTACGATAGATTAGAGGACAACTTTCAAGAGTGTTGAGATGCCAAGCACAGCAGCATTGGGCTGCTAGTTTTGCTCACCCATGTCATGGTCTCACTTCAAGACTATCAGACTTCTGACATTAACAAAAATTACATATTTTCTAAGAATTTATGTACAATCTTGGTTGCAGACCAATGTGAGACTTCTCAGGAAGATCCTTCCAAACTGCAAAACGATTACAATATTTCCAGTACTGTTGACAGCAAAACAATTGTCACAGGGTTATACAGCTGGACACTGGCAGGTAAAACATAGAGGTTTACAATAATCATGCCTCAAGTCCTACACAGTCTCAGGAAATTTTAGTGAAAAACTCAGAACTGAACATACATATCACTTATATGACTCATGGACACACTGATTACCGATATAAGTAGAAAGACCTGCAGCCGTTACACTCACATGTCAACCCCCTGACTCCACTGGAACTACAGGTTCAAAAACCAGAACTTAAGTTCTATTTGAATAACAAGTTCTCTTTGATCAATTTAAAATTTTAAGAACAAGTTCTCTGTGTCTGCTGGGGATTCATTTTATGGACACCTAATCTTTACACTACAAAAAAATCTGTAAGCAGACAGGTATTTTTGCATAGCACCAATCCACCTTATGATCTTATTAAAAAAAAAAAAAAAAATCAGTTTCTTGTATGTTAGTATTTTTCCCCAAAACCTGAAAACTAAACATTTAGGAATTCACTTTTTAAATATTAATTTTCCAAAGTTCCACTAAAATTTTAAATTCTTTCTACATTATCACTCTCTCCTTAAAGCACTAAGAGTTCACATTAAATGTGGGTGGTCAGTGGATGGCTGCACTCAAGAGCTGTGGCCAGTGGCCCAATGTCCAAGAGAGTAGAGCAGTGACAAGTGGTGTGCCTCAGAGGTTGGTATTGGGATGGTGATTAGACGCTGACACAGGTTTGCCAGAGAGGTGGTAGGTAACCCACCCCTGGAAGCACTCAAGGCCAGGTCTGGATGGGGCTTTAAGCAACCTGGTCTAGTGGAGGGTGTCCCTGCCCATGGCACGGGGGCTGGAAATAGATTGTCTTTAAGGTCCCTTCCAACCCAAACCATTCTATGGTTCTATGTAGAGCACATATGCCCTGAAGCACTCGGGCCGCACTTAGAGAGGCTGGTTCCGTGAAGCAACTATTATTATTTACTCTGCACTCTTACTGGGTGAAATGGTCAGAACTTCTGCAGAAAGACGGAAGCAACGGCCTGCAACAAACAGGTGCTTCCTCCATCCTGAAGTGATTAGATGTCATCACATGACAACAGCAAGCTATTAGCTTGTGAACAGCATACCTGCAGGCTTAAAGCAAGTCACAAAACTTGTTATGCCACACAAACAACTATGCAAATCAACAGCTGAAAAAGATTTCTTCATACTTAAAAGAAACCCTGTTGGGAAAACATGTGCTGATTAAGACACTCACACCTTGAGAAGTTTCAAAAGCTCTAAAAGAGAGAAAACAACACGACTGTTGTACAGTCATTAACTAGCCATTTCTGGTGTGGGTTTGTGGTTTTGACTCTTTTTCTAAATAACTCCCCAATCAGTATTAAATTAATACTTTGATAAAAGAGAGGAGCAGTCAGCTGGGTTCACCAGCAAAGCCATCATGGGCTCCAAGCCTGGGCAGCATTATAGGCCATGCAAAACATTAAAAATATCTGGAATATGCAAAGATCTTCACTCAAGTCTGGAGTTATTACGTTGCCATTTAACCTCTTTTAAATGTGAGAAAATGGGAAGATAAACAAGACAGGTGAGTTACACAGCCCCTTAGTGGCTCAAGCAAACACGTGGCTTAACATATGATAGCATTTACCTAAGAGGAAAAAACCGTAAATGTAATTTCTGTATTTTTTCCTACTTCAGCAACTCAGAGGAGCCAGTAACCAAAGGCACACAGGCTGGTTCGACAAGTATCTCTCTGCAAACAGCACATTCAACTTCCTTAGGAGTTCATGGCTGCTCTCCGTAACGATGCATTTAGCGCTTTAGTTAAACAAGGGCTGAGCCCTATAACCCATCTGCCAACAGGGTTCGCGGCCCCGTACTCCACCGAGAAAGCCAAGGGAGCACCACCACCGAGCAGCAGCACCATCTCGTTTTCACCGAGCTGACT
>NW_008240033.1:1937685-2012245 GCF_000691975.1 Corvus brachyrhynchos | reverse complement strand
AGCGGCGTCTCCGCACTGAGCGTGCCAGCGTGCCCCAGACAGGCTGGTGCCCGGGCCTGGAGGCACTTGGGCGCCAAGATCTTTCTGCTTGTTTTCTGTTATATTTTACATGCCTTTGATTTTTTTTTACTCAAACATACCAGAAGTGCTCTTCTGTTACCGAACAGAAATGACATTTTTTGTTTTAAAATAAAGTCCAACCTTTTTCTTTTACAAACATTATGATTAGCAGGACTGAGCCACTCTGTGTTATTGAATAAGAAGAAAATATAATCCTGTCTCTTTGTCCATTTTTTTGGCACTGATTTTCCTCTAACCCTGCCACGAGTTGGGGTAGGTGGGGACGAAAGCAGGAAGAACAGCATTTTATTGTGTGGAAGATTTCTACTGGCCTAACTCCCTCCGCTGGACTATTGCTGGGGTGGGTATGGAAAGTGCTGGGGAAGCAGAGCTCTGTAAATTCCACTATTGTCAAACCAGCAAAAGAGCATTTTTACAAAATCAGCGTGGCACTGCTCTTAGCAGAGAACAAAGCCACACCCAAAATGTAGGGCATATCACACATCACTAGTGTCAGGTAGACAAAAGGAAGTTTCCATGTCTTATTTTAACGACTTCTGGTTAATAGGTCTCTCTTTTATTTGTTTTAAAATAGTGTACTTTGAAACATCCTTGGTATGGGATGGTTATTTGAACATCAATCAAGTAATTTCTTTAGTAAATTTTCACAACACAATGAGGTTTCAGGCATACTGTAACATCAAAATAAGCAAAGGAGTACCCAGTGGGAGCACTGCACAAGGAAAGAAGGTATTTATAGCTTTTAGTTCTAAATGGTAGTATAGATATATCCTGGTTTGACAGTTATCATGATATTAATATATTAATATATGAAATATAATATAATAATTAATATATGAAATTTAACCATGTTCCCCTAATTACTAGTTAGTGGCACTGTCTACAGTAACAGATTAGTAAGGTCATTTTGCTAACAGAGGCTGACTCCTTTGATAAGCAAATGTTTGCAATAGAAACAAACATTTTTAAAAGATTACATAAGTAGCAGTATCAAATTATTAAAAGAAGAAATAATATTATCTGCACAATAACCAACACCTCAGAATACATCTGTATCAAAGTCAAAGAAATAAGTTAGACTTGAGAATGGCTGCAGCTGAATCCCGTTGATAATTTACTTGGCTGAAAAGGTGCCACAACACACAGAAGGTATAGAGTCACATTTCCCTGAAAACGTGGCAGCTGATAGAACCAAAGGAGAAGGGGTATGCCAGCCCTCCCAGTATCTCAAGAAGGCTCACAGGTCCTCTTTTCCTTTTTTCTTTCTAATTTGTCATGTAATTGTACCTTTTTCATATATTAAAATTGCTATGCCCATTAAGGTGTTCCATAAGAAATACCTACAGGAGTAAAATCTATACCTACAGGAGTTTGCTTTTTATTATTGTCTATGATGAACTGATCATTTTTTCTTCTGTAGATTAAGTTTGTCATGAAACAGAATGTGTTTCATAGCCACATATATTCTAAATGTTTAATTGTGACCTAACATATTCTAAATTTACAAATTTTAGTTCCAAAATGTTTACATTTATTTAAAAATAAATCAACAAAATAACTTGGTTTTATTATTACACTGTTTAGGAAAAATATATACTATACCTATTTATTTTGCAAACATCAGAAACCAAAGTATCCTAAGAATTTGGGCGCATTGGGCCTGAACAGAGATAACTTTGCTGGCCTTATTCACATCTTTGACAAATTTCTTTGCTAGTGTCTCTAGCATTTGACCTGAACTTTCTTGTCTCTCTCATAACTACATCATTTTACTAAGTGAAATAATCACATTGTAGTATGATTTTGGGTTTTATCGAGAATGAAAACATTTCCTTCATGTAGTTACAGGAAAACTAGATGTACTGTGTGTTTCATTTAGCATCCTAGGGATAACAGGGATAAATGAAAATAAAATAAAATACAGAAGCAGACCCTTTCAGGTGCTTTACCTCTGTTCTGTTGATTATTGCCTCTGGTAATAGATGTTCTGCTAATTAGTCATCAGTCTTGATGGTCATCAGTCATGGTATCAAAGCAATTTCTGGTGACTTTTAAAAGTACTATTTCCCTGTAAGCCTAAACTTCATGTTCATATACTATAAACTAATACTTCTGCCCTAGCAAATCTGTCCATGGCACTTTTGAAAGAACCAGCCTCAGATTACTGGCAGTGACCCAGCTCTCCAAAATTTGGAATATCTGTGGCATAGAAGTTACTTTTCTCAACACAGTAGGCCAGGCATAGGAAACACTTTGCATTTTATAACACAAGTATTACAGTGCTGTGATAAATAAGATGCAACCCCGAGCCATATTTTAAATATTACAGAGAGGAAAATAAAAGAAAGAAAAGAGAAAACAGTTCCTTAGAGAATGCTGCAGGCAGTTTGACTTGAAGAAATTGGAAAATGTGATTTTCACCAAATTGTGAGCCTTTTAACTGTAAATAGAAACTAAAATGTATAAGTACAACATGAAGCTCATTCCTCTCTTCTCTCCTGCATCTTCCAAACATGTGAGCACATGTATGAAAAAATCTTCCTTAAAATGACATCCTCTGTTGGCTTTCTGATTGGTGTTATCAAGTTTTGTATAAGCAGTAGGGGTGTGTGTCTGAAAGAGAATGTAATATTTAGCGTTTGTCCAATGATGTGCTAAAATTTAAAATATATACATTCAGTATATATTTTTGTGACTTCTCACCCCATTGCAATCAAAAGTTAATTTTCAAGCAGCCAGAATAGCAGATCTGATATGAGATGTCTGGGTAACAATGAGTATGGAATTAAATTCAGTGCTCCAGTTTTAGATAAGAAGCATCTGAGGAACATTTCCAACTGAGTTTGTACTCATTGAGATCAAGAACAAGCATCACCAGCTGGAAATTGTAGATGTCCTGGGATAGACAGACTACAGATTGTACTGTTCATGAGCTGCATTGTAAAAGGTCACGAGCACCACTCTGAACATCTTGTGACAGCATGAGAATTCTTCCACGCAATAAACCTCCTCCAAATGTAACTCTTTGTCATAGAAAACATATGGAGTTCGCCTCCAAGTTTATTAATGTTTCATTTTAGCAGGATATTTTTCCTCATCCACAGGCTCTTAACCAGATCCTACCTTTCCCGAGGCAGAGCTCCATGCATCGCTGCTGCTCTCACAAAAGTTCAGTTCCTCCCCTCCCTCCCAAGTCCTCGCTAAACTGCCTGTATCCATCAGTTGCACCACCCCATGTGTGAACTAGGCCATGACATCACAGCTATCCCAATGAGATTTTGTGGCTCTGCAACTGCATTCAGACCTCTAATCCCCCCTACTGATTCTCGCTGCTGCATGCATTCATGTACAAGCACGTCAGATAAGGCACCAGGTTGAGCTGATGTCAGAAAAAGAAAAAGATAAGAGGGCGTTTTCCCTTATTGCTGTGTATTTGCTTAAGTTGACCTCTTTCACCATGTTCTGTTTATTACATCTCATCCCACACCGCTTCCTTACTTGATTGTAGGCCATTATCTCCCTCCCTGTTGGTTTGTCATTCCTAAATTACAGCTCTCCTATGTTTGCCAGTCATATGGCGGAACTGCTTTATCTTCCCTTTGTCAGGAACACCCTGTTTGTTCCTAGCCATTGTTGACACTCAGATAAGATCTTATAAAAACTAGATCCCTGTTATTGATGCCAGTTGCATGATGCCAGTTGATGATCTGTGGTGTCTCTCCACTCCTCCTCAAGACTTGTCTTTCCTTTCTCTGGCAGGATCAATCAGAAAACTGCTTGGGCCACTGTGTCCTTGACCCTCGCTACCAGAGTCATAGAGTTATGCCTAATATGTTCACAGCTTCCCGTGGCCAATATCAGTACTGCCCATGCGGAAGAGTAACAAAGGATAATAGTCTAAGGCCCCACAAGTCTTTCTTCAGTATCTGAGATACAAGCCCAAGCAAGAAGAAAATGCCCTTTGCCAGCAGGTGAGGTCAGCCTGTGGGGACCTTCTTCCCCATAGCAGGGAGTCTGCCCCTGCTTTCACTTGCAGGTTCCACCTGGTATTGTTGTAGGTTCAGGCTTAGCTGGTGCAACTGTTTTCCTGGACCGAGCTCCTGGACCCTGCTGCCAGGACACTCAGTATTTTGTAGCGGCAGGTCTGCAGATAAGAGTGGGAGCCTTCCTCTTGTTGCTAGAAGCCACAAGTTTCCAGACTTCTTTCCCCTCACCTGTGTGAATGTGTGAGGAATGTGCTCTGTTTTTTACAACACATCACAAATGATGAGAGAGGAATTGATGGACAGTCTTTCCATGTCCACCCACATCTTAGTGCTTAATCAGGATAACCACTCCTCCATCTTACCAACATATAAACCATTGTCAGTAGTTATCATGTCTGTGTTTTTCGAGTGGAAAGGAAAGTATTCCATCTTCCGAGAAAACTCTCAGTGTGATGGAGCAGGACAGGGCAGCTCAGCAAATAGCTGCAGGGTAGAAACTGTACTCAGTTAGGCCTTTAGGTGTTACTATAATAAAAAATATTAAATCCTGTGTATCCAGAAATAGGAAGCAGCCTGTATAACTAAGGATTCTGCCAGCTTACACATTTTTCACCAGGATGGAATGACTGGACCTCATCCATCTGAGCTTCAAGTGATGAGTAAGATAAAAAGTGCAGAGGCGGTGGTGATCACTCCGTCCCTACTGTCATGCTTGGCTAGACCACAGAAAAGAAACTGCATCCTTAGCTAGGATAGATAGGCACAGCCCTGAAAAGGGGATTCTAGCTCTAATCACAGAGTTACAAAACTGGTACTGGAGGCATCTGACTGACCTTGAAAGTGAAAAAGAGAACTTGGACAGCAAACACACTTTGGGTGCAGCAGACCAAAATGCAGAAGGTTTCAGGTCAAAGGGATTTATCTAGAGACCAGACTAGGCTCGAGCTAGTACAGGCAGCTCAAATCTAATGAAAGGATCCCTGGCAACTGTGGAAACTCCAGGAACAGATACATGGCGATGCAGCAGAGCTTATGGCTCACCAGCCATAAGATCACACTGTAAAAATGATCTCTTCAAGGGCCAGAAGATACAGTACTCTGAGACTAAAATACTGAAGCTATGGCAGTTAGGATGCTGAGGTTAGAAAGCATTGCTTTGCAGTTGTGGGCAAAAGAATCAGAAACGTGAGAACTTCTGGGATGACTTGGAAGTTGTCGGCTCCTCTTTTAACCCATATGCCCTCTGATACTGTTCACTGGCTATCTTCACACTGGTGTTATGCCTCTATATATCTATGTAGCAATGGTATTGCTGAGCATCTCTAAGTAGCACAATAACTTTCACAGTTAAATGCAAGCAGACTCTGGCTTCGCCTGTGGCTGACCAACTCCTGTCTCAAAAGGTCCTCTGCCTGGGACAGAGGTTCAGCCTTTCTGAACAATAAAACAAATACAATTGAGACTCTATTCACCACAGGCATGGTGGTTTTCTGGGCACAGCAGTTTAGGAGGAAAAAATATTTCTCATTGGTTACTTCCTTCTACTACAGCGTTGATGTGGTCACTTAAACTCAGATGTCTTTGAAGGAGACTTATCTCAATAGCTAAAGTGTTATGGTATGAGAACCAGCCAATTTTAATAGTAGTCTCATTAAGCACAGTACCTTGTCAGAACTGACACCTCCTTTTTGCAGCAGGACAGTCCCTCCTTATACACATTTATCTGTTTCTCATGCTGCTGGCTTCAATAGTGTACAAGCCTAATACCACAGATTTTCTGACAAAAGAATAGTGTTACTTTCACTGAATTTTAAAAACATATATATCCCATATGATACAACTACAGATGACTTTTATTTTTGTTCAAATAATGACACTGGAAGAATGTTTGCTTTGTTTTGCAGCAATGTGCTGTACAAACATCAAAGGAAAGAAAGAGCTCATAAGGTACAAGAAGATGCAGCTTGTAAGTTATTCCAAGGCAGGCATCCTTTTGTGCTGTGGTGTTTTGTGCTGTGCTTTTGCTGGGTCTTTTCACCCAGTTTGTTAAACTTGTGTTCAAGTTTCAATTTGAATACTAGTTTGTAGATTGTCCAGACAGGAAAAATCTCCTAGAGCCCCGCCTCAAAATGCAGGGGTGTGCACATCCAGAGGAAGGCAAACTTCTCCTAAGAAGCATGAACTCCTTCCATCAGCTCTGCACAGCAGGCCACGGCCTGTCTTTTGACCCTGTGTCTCTGTAGGAAATTTCACTAGTTCTACAGAGTGTGGCATTGCACATGTGCCTCACAGCATATGTGCACAAAATATCTTGCACTTCTTAAATAAAGGGCTAACAGCCCCTTCTAGAAACACTCCTAAAAAAACCCAGCAATTTTGGGTTTTGGCACTTGTATTTGCCTGAATGTGGTCTTTCTTTTTCTTCTTTGTTCGTTAGTTTGTGGGATTGTTTGGGGGGTTCTGTTCTGTTTTGTTTTTCTTCTTTTTTTTTTTTTTTTAATTTTCAGCAATAAATCTTGTCAAAAGGAAAATCTATTAACTACTTAAAAGTAATCTAGGCAAGACTTGAATTCTAAACTTTTGTTTCTTGCAATCAGTCTTTTATCCTGCAAACAGAGCATAAAGGAAAGGAAAATACTGGAGGAGTGAAAGTCTGTTATGCTGTTGCACGGTTAGTTTCTAGGCAGGACATATTAAACTTAAAGTCGCATGACTTAGACTAGACAGAGTTGTTACTGTAACAGATTTTTGTTACAAAGCATCCTTCTTATGTACTTTCTTTCTCAAAGGGCTGTGTTTCTGTTAAAAAATCACTGAAGATATTTCTCTGAGTAAAATGGCTTAAATTATCCCTAAATCTGTTCCTTTTAGAATTTGCTAGAACTGACTGGTTGATCAGATAAAGACACACATAGTTTTCATAGCTGTCAGGAAGAAGCTGGTGGTCTCCTAATTCACCTTTCTACTTCCCATCAGAACCTCAAAACTTTCTTTTACACTCCATCTGGTGAGGGAAAGTCTAATCTCTGTAAATCACCCATGCCATTACCTATCTATGCCTATGATCCCAACATCTGACCTAAACCTACCTTGTTGTAGTGCATGCTCATTTCTTCCTCTCATCTACAGTGATGATGTACAGAGAACCACCTATTTGCTTTGCCTGTGCTATTTTTGTTTGTGCTATTCTTGTTTGAAGACTTTTTTGTTTTCTCTCAGCCTTCCCTAAACAAAGCAGTCCCACTCCCTCTAATCCTTACTCACCAATCATGTTTCACAGACTTTCAGTCTCCTTCTCTGGATTACAATTTCTTTGTAACATGGTAGCCAAACCTCAACACGCCTCTCCTATTTAGGCATCACCAACATAAAATTATCTATGGCACACAGTACTCTTACATGATGTTTTCTTCCATTTTTGCCACAGCAATTTCTTTGACTGATGCTTGACTGTGGCTGTGTATGACCCCTGCATCCTCACCTGTGGATCTGCCACCCGGCTGAGAGTTTCCGGTCCTATATTTATGCAGCTGATTTTTTGAACTCTAAGTTGTAGCTTTTTTTATATCATTTCTGCTCTCTGTCAAGATCTTTCTGAAGACATTCCTGTTCTCTAAAACCCTCACAGGCTCCTACAGATTGGTTGTAGCTGCTTATTTAGCAATTCAATGCTCCATCACAGTGGGAGCAGTGTTCTTTACTAGGACAGGACAGGATAAACCACTGGGAGTAGCACAGGGATTTTGGCAATACATAGCTGAGTGCATTTTTCTTCCAGCAGTATTGCATACATGTCATGGAAGTTTCTTCCAGGTCTTGAGTGCCAAGATTGCACCTGATAATCTCAAAAAAGGCAGAGTCCACAATCCCCCTACCATATTACAGCCACTGCATTTTTCCTTCTGCATGGCCTCTTTACTTGGTTAGATCACTCACCTAAATAATTTTATTTTTCTTTAGCATAATAGGGCCTCTGATGATTACCTGAGGGAAGATATTTAGTCTTTGTGGCGTTTGAAGAAACATTTCTTCTTTATTAACAGAATTCTCATTGATATCACAGCAAAAAATGTCATTAATCTGACATTTGCCCACCTACCCAAAAAATATGTTTGCAGTCACAGAGTGGTTTTTTACTTACTACCATTTTAGAATTGGAATAACTGGAAAATCCTACACTTTTTGAACCTGCTTTTGGAGCTACAAGATTTTATTTCTTGTAGCACTATTAGAAGCTATTTAAGTGAATAAAAAACTGCTTACAGAGAGATATACCAGGATTTCCATAGGAAATACCCCTTTCCAGTATTTAGGACTAATCTGGTATTAATGCCTGTCTTTAATCAGAAGCAGGCTTCCAGTTCAATTAATTGTTCTGAACTTAAGAGCATTTGTGGACATATAAGAAATGTGGAAGTAGAGAGCAATTAATTACTTTCTGGTATCAGCTTCACTTGGTAACAATTTCCCTAACTGAAGCCTGAATGATGGAACTGGAACTTAGATTTCAGCTAGAGGGTGGGGTTCCTGGAGCAAACCCGCAGAATCAAATGCCACTGAATGTTCAGAGTGCTTTGCTCATTAACCTGATCCGACCAAACCATGTGGGAGTGGAGAAAAAACCAAACAAACCACAATCTAAAAAACCCCCATAAAAAATAACTTTATCTACTTCCAACAGAGAACAATCTGGCTAGAAAATTTCTGATGAAACACTTCTTCATTAGGGTATGCCATTCATTGAAATCAAAATGTTCCACAGAAGAATTTCCATTTTTGACCAATTTCCAATGGAATCTAGGCGGGTTTCCAAGACAGATGATCCTGCCAGTTCTCTTCTTAACAGCCATTTGGCTGGTTCTAGGACATCTTGAGCTTACAGACTGCTTTGCCTCGGTTTTGATGGAGTGCTGAGAGCTGGGAAGGAAGGACCCTCCACTTTGTGGCTTCTTGGCAATCCCGATTCCCCAGACATGTGGGGGCGAGGCTGACAGGCTTCCCCAGAGCTGAGGCATCATGCCATGAAAAGACTCAACACTCCTTGGTTTCATTCCAAATTTTGAAATATTAAAATCTTCTATTGTGTTAAAAAAAAATTGTATTTCTTGCTGATACTCTAATGAGTCTATATTCCAGATCAGAGCCTAATCCTGTAAGTATGTGCATATCCATTTATTACAAGCTGTGGTATAAAATTACACAGATATTAATGAAGTTCTGGCAGGCTGGCTATACATAGGCATGTAAATAACAAAGGCCACACCTGAACATAAGACAGTAGTGCCCATGGTGATGTGGTCATATAGCACTGCTGTTGCCAATGCTTTCTTCACAGTACTTGACAACTCACTACTTCTTTCAATATATATTCGAAGTACTAATATGTGATATTCCATTTTAGAAGCAAAAATCTGACATGGAAATGTTACTGGTTTTTCAGAACCACAAAACACATTTGTATAATTAGGTTTACTATTTCAAAGTCCAGCATATTCTATTAAGAGTCTTATTAAGAGTCTTAGATAATCATCCAATTCTGTCTTCAGCCAATGAAAACAACTTCCTTGCCTGTTCTTTTTTTAGCTTTCACTTCTCACATGCTAGTCTTGCACTCAAGGGATTTACAGCCCTTACAGCTCAGCTCACAGAGCAAGTATGTGTCTGTTTCTTTTCTATTCCTGTGTGATGCCATTGCTCCTGTCTCAAACTTGGCCTAAGATGGCAACATGACCTATGTACTGATGCTACTTTGTCTTGGTGATCTACACAAACAGGAGAGTAGCAAACAGCTATGGAGATGGCAGTGACTTCAAAGCCACAGCAGATTTTTCAAAAAAAGGCTATTTGCTCTTCATGTGTTTCATGGTTGTTTGGCATTCTCACACTAAAATGTTTTGAGAAAAGCTCCAATACCCATTTTGTGATGCACAATGTCAAATATACAATTAGAGTCACTAAATGTGATGAAAACTACTAACAATCCACTAAATCAGGGTAACGAATGGCCCACCAAAGAGTAGAGCTTCAGTCCAGGATGCCTTTTGGAAGCTTGATGATTGGGCTAACAGAAACTTCATATAGTTGTAAGAGCCGAGGTGCAAAGTTCTGCACTTGGAGCAGGATTACCCCATGTGCTGAGAATTAACTGGCTGAGTAGCAGCACTGATGGGAAGGGCTTGTGATGGAGGTCACAGTGAATGTGAAGCTGCATATGAGCCACTAACGTGGTGATGGGGGTAGGAGCATGTCAGGGAGTTTGTCCAGCCTGAACAAAAGCCAAGAGAATAATACAATTGCTGTTTTCACCTGTATAATGAGGGAGAGAGAGAGGGTTTAAAGGTGAGACACGCTGTAGTCCTGTGTTGAGTGGGAATGGACCAGTCAACCTCCACATTTCTATGATTCCATTAAAACTGTGTTTTCTAAAATTTTATTTGATTAACATTCAACACAATTGTCTAGCTGAAACTAAGACCCTGGAAGTTTCTTTATTGCAAATAACCAGGATATTATGGGAGGATATACCATGAAAAAATATGTTTTGTTCTAGTCATGGTTTTTCCTGACCATTTTTCACAAATATATAGTATTAGCCACTGTCAAATACAGAGCTAAAGGGACCATTGACCTATCTACTAAGGAAAATACTGGTTCTAGATTCCTAAGGGAAATTACAACAGCTCATACACATTTGTAGAATGTAAACATTTGCTGAAGGTAATAAAAAGTCTGACTGTCTTCCAGTCAACAGTCACAACTGATAGACACAGTATGTTCAGATACTGCCTCTGAGGCAGCATGAAATCCTGGCACTATTCGACATCCAGGAAAGTTTTTGTATCAATTTCAGTGGAGCAGCATTTCAAGCATATAGTTTTAATCTATCAATTTATGAGAGTATAAAACCATGCTAATTTACCACTCACTTGACTAAAATAGAGAAGCATGAGCATTTTAGAAACCAAACTAAGCGAAAGTTGTGCCTTCTGAAGGATAGATATGTGCTGGCAAAGATGAGGCATTGGTTGGATTCTCCATTGACCTAATACTGCTTGCACATATTAAATGAGTTTTAAAGGATCCCTGCTTTTGCTATCATGCCGAATATACTGCCACGTGATGAATATGGGGGAGATCCTGACTCCTTTGAAGTCATGGCAAACTTCCCATTCCCTCTATTGCCCAACACCTTGTATGGACACGACTGTAGGAACCACATGAGGCGAAATTTTGACAAATGTGAGCAAGAGCTGCTGGCTGTATCTAGTATCAAATTATCTGTTTTGTGGTGATTAAACTTTATTTCTTGCTTAGTCAAACATCCAGTCATGTTATGGGATAACAACTACTGTGCCATAGATGGAAAACACAGAGTGACTGGGAAGCAGATGAAAAGCTGGTGACTGTGCCCACCTCAAAACCGAGGCTTTTCTCTCTGTTACAGCATTCTTAGGCTAATCTACACTCAAGGATGATCTTATTTCTTGATTTTCTTTCCAAAATACTGGGTCCCTAATTTTCCTCTCTTTGATTTCAAAGTAAGATGAATCAGTCCCTCTGTGGATACATTTTCATGTTATTCTGTTGCAACATTTTGTATTTAATGGGCTGCTTTTAAATAAAACTCCAGTTTATTTGTTAAGCAAAACCTCTGTGTGGTTTTGACTCAATCTGAAATTGTATGTGTCTTTAGGCTCCTGCCTAAATTTGTCTTGGCTTACTTCAACAGGTCTCATTTCTCTGTATGTTGCAGTGATTGGGAACTCACTGGTGACTTTTCTTGCTCTTTGATAGGATTTTTCAGTCTTAGAACTTAACACTTCTCCAGGATACAAACAGAAAATACTGGGTTCAAGAACAGGACAGGGAGTTATTTTTCCTAAGTCAACTACTTCACTCAATTGACTACCTGGCCAGACAGAAAAACACAGCTGAAAAGGCACTTAATAGGTATAAAGTTAAGTTCAGGTCAGTTTGGCACAGAGTGGAGAACCCCACCCAGATGAGTCAGAGATATCAGTGGAAGATTAGTTGTGCCTATCCTCATAATTTCTTACATGGATTTCCAGTCCAATATATCCCCTCAGACTTCCTATTCTCAGTTTAGTGTATACAATGTTTAAACTGTTTCCAAGCTCTCTTAAATAATCTAAGAACCTAAATTGGTTTGATTGTAATGTAAATGGTTATCACTCCCTGATTACACTGCAGTCTGGCATTATGACTGAACTTGCATTGGGACCACAATGGAAAACTAGTCTGCAGCACAGCTCTACCAGGCATTGCACACTCTTGCTTTACCAACTTTGGCAGTTGGTTACTGCTTTTATGAATCACCTTTTGAACTACTGGGGTTGTTGCCATTTGTCAAGGATTTCTACATATCTCAGTGTCTTCATGTCCACACGTCCAGGACATACAGCCACTTACCTAGTGCTTACTTGTGCTATAGTGTGTAGGCACAGCCTGAGAGGTTTATAGCATATGGGATCCACTGTGCAACTGATTTTGCATGCATTGGAAGTAAGACACATTTTGAGCACTGGTTTTGCAGTACATGCCTTTAAGTTCACTCTGCACAGGCAAAACAGCTCTGTTGTGCCTGGGGTACATCAAGCTCCATACATATGCAGATACATATGATCTGTGTCAGTCTGAAAGAAGATTGCAGGGCTAGTAGGCAGGGTTGAAAAGATGACTGTCTGCCTCTGACTTCTTTGACTTCACCAGCAGAATGACATGCTGCCCAACACATGCCTGCAACATCACTGGTTTCAGGCAGTGTAGATCCTTTCCCAAAGGCTACAAGATCGTTTGAAATCGGAGGGCCAGGGTACTCATCACTAAGGAAAATTCTCATCTTAGAATTCATTCTTATTTATTCTTAAGTATTCTCATCTTAGTCTCATACCCTGGTAAAACCTATGTAACACTTCGCAATCACAGATTCAGAATAAATGACTATGCATGATTTGTTGCTTCTCTAAGTCCTGAGGTAGTACAGCATGACCTCCCTCTCAAACCTGTGTGACCAAGGTGGACATTTGCCACACAATCAGAATAGAGAATGTGTCGCATGAAGAGACATCACCTTACATGCTTGATAGCCAGTGTGTGGGACACTTTCTCAGATGTAAGACTCAGCTTCCTGTAAGGACACAGTGCTGTCCTTTTATCCCAGTGCTTTGAGAGCTCTCTCACGCAACACAAAGCAAGGAACAAAATGCAAATCTGTATATCAGACAAAACCAAAACATTAGGCTTCAATGCTGAAAGAAATGAAGGGACAGCTAGTGATGCCATAGCTGCTAAAAACTAATTTTGTTTTCTTCATATGCAAGCAAACCACCAAACCTGCCCACAAGAGCTTCCTCAGTTTTAACAAACTGTACATGTATGAGCATGGTACAGTATATTTCTACTGTAATAATTTCCATTGCATAGAAGGGCTAGTTTTTGAGTAAGCTAAGCAATAGGAGAATCATGTAATGGTTTGGATTGGGTTTGGGTTGACAGGGACCTTTAAAGTTCATCTAATTCTAACCCCCCTGTCACTGGCAGGGACACCTTCCTCTAGACCACATGGCTCAAAGCCCCATTCAACCTGGCCTTGAGCACTTGCAGGGATTGGGCATCCAAGACTTGTCTGGACAACCTGTTCCAGTATCTCACCACCCTGAAAGTAATCCTTTACTAATTTACTTCTTCCTAATATCTAACCTAAACCTACCCTCTTTCTGTATAAAGCTGCTCTCTCTAGTCCTATCACTACTTGTCATTGTATAAAGTCCATCAGAGGGTCTTACCAGAAACTAATATAATTACTGCTTATTTCTCCCTTTTACTGACACACATTTGTACTTGGAGATAAATTCTGTTGCAAGACATAGCTGTTGCAACACTGGTAAATACCACATGATTTTTTCCATTAGACTTGTAAGGAAAACTATGAAGCAATATCAATTCAACCCTAACTGCAGTGGCTTGAGATATGAAAGTCTATACATATACAGGTTTTTCCACTTTGTTTTGCCAAAGTACTCCAGTCTTGGAGGATGTAGAGCTTGTAAGTTGTACTGATCCCCAGCATGGGCCAAACTGAAAGTGTCAGCCTGGATGATTATTGTGGTGTAAACATAGGCCTGTGTGAGATAACTGACTCAGTTTTCACTTTAAAATACAGATTAAAAAATAAATTAGTTCAAATCATACTGTGCCTTTTAGATCTTCAGGCTAAGACCTTGAAAAAAAAGATATCTAGTTAATTTTTTGCAACTGTTGCTTGATGAAAGGAGTATTAATATGGTGGTAGTAGGTTACAACATTTAACACTGTAGCCTTGACATTCTTATTAAATATTTAATTGCTGGAAATGGTATACTTGACAAGCATCTGTGGAAATGAAACCTGGTTTTGAGAACACAAGGTTGATACTGTAAAAACAAGGATGAGGATATGGATAAAAGAAATATTATAAAGTTGGCACATTATTTTTTGTCTCCAAGACAAGATTTTGATTTTTTGATATTTATTTGAATGCATATTTTTGCTGTGGGGGAAAAGGTTTGTATACTCACTAAAATAAGTGCCTTTAGTACACAAACTGGTTTGGCTGGGGGGGGGGGGCAGGGAGTTGGATTGTATGTAAAACACTCCTTGTGTTTTTAAAGCAGACTACTTTTGAAACATGGTGATGTAAAAAAGGCAAACAGATGAAAAGATGGAGAACCTCACAAAGATACCAGTTCTTTTGTCCTTTGTACATGACCTCAGTATAATTTCTTTTTGCAATGATGCTATTACACTAGGAAACATCTCAGTCATTTTGCTTTTGAGAGTTAAAAGCTGGTGCTGATCTAAGTCTCTGTCGGAATTTTACCCTGACAAGTAGAGAAACATGGCAATTTAAGTATTATTCTTCTAGTTCTTGTATTAAAGTGCTATTTTTTCCTTGGAAATAATAAGAAATATGATAAATCAAGTAAATTGCCTAAGCACCTTTAGCTCTTTTTTATTATGTATTTGTTATACACTGCATTTCTCTATCCATATTTTACTGCAGCATATGGAAGCATTTAAACTTTGATTGCAGCAAGGCCTAGTAATACCTAGGTTTGGGAAAGGAATGCTCTAAGCTTCTGAGGAAGAACCTTGGCAGAGACTGCTTCTCAGAGACAGCCTACACAAATCTGTCTCTAATTGTTTCTGAGGACAGCAGTTAAATATTTTCTGTTCATTATATTCAATCATTTTAATTAGCGATCCCATGAATTTTCCTAGTAAGGGCAGAAATACCAATTTAAAGGCTGATTAAAAGGACTGTAGTCATCTTGAATGAAATCAAAAGCATAAAAAGTGGATGAACAATAAGCTGATCACAAATAATGACAGCATTGGTACCATACTTGGTATTGTCATATTTAAACAGTAGAATAAGGTTCCTGCCTACCTGCCTAGAATATACTAAGCAATTTATACTCTGTCTTATTCTTTCTTAAAAATTAATACATGCAGAATATCAAATCTATAAAATATATCACACCAACAGGTCTGCAATTTGAAGACCTCTGTTCACCCGAGATGGAAGTCAATCATTCCTGAAACAAGTCCCAGGAAACTGGCTTTGTGCCCAGTGACTGTGGTGGAAGCAAAAATAAATTTTTTTATATGTGCTGGTAAGTCATTTAGCATGTTCACCTCATTTCTTAATCCATTTGAAAGAAAAAGGGAAGGAATGCTTTGGTACTTCAAAAAGCATGAGGCAAACACATACACACTCTGCTCAAAGTAATTGAGAGATGAAAGCTGTCTAGGGACAGATGACAGCCATGAGGCCATAAGGTGAAGTTAGTGGTGAGCTGCAGGATCTCAGGCAGCACATGCAGACACTCTTTGTTCCCTGCTACTGAGCATGTCTCGTGCCTGTCCCAAATGAGAGCCCTAAGGAGCAGTAAGGATTTCATTCTCTATCTGCTGGCAGTGCCTTCAGCTCTTCTGCTGAAAATACCAGCACAGATGCTTGTTAGTTGCAGAAGCTTTATTTTGGGATGAAGACATGTCTCTCTTGGAAGCTGGATGAAATCCACCTAACTTATTTTGCAGAACTAATTTCAGCAGACTGTATTACAACCTCTTTTGGTCACTATGAGCCTTACTTGACTCAGATGAGCAAGAGATTCAGATAAGAAAGAGAGACTTAACTGCACTTCTGAAGTTCCATTGCCATATCTATTCCTATAGGTATATTTCTATATTTGCTTTTAGCACCATTTCTGAGCCATAGTGATTTTTAACAGCTAGTTGCCTAATTTAACTCCCCAAAAAGAAACACAAAATTTTATGGTGTATGAGATGCAAAAGCATATCATTAGACATTTTTATTAGACCTACGTCCATCAATGTACTGGAAAGGATGAAGCAATCAGTTCTGCCTTGCCCTTGACCTTCCAGCACATCACTGATAATGGCCACAGTCACGAAGCAGCCTATGTGAGTCAATAGTTGATTTGTCCATCTCTCCATTGCTCTTTGGATGAGTTTGGATTGCTTTTGGATGAGTATTCTCTTTGTGTTCCTCCATATACAGACACCACAGAAAGTTTTAGATTGTGGTCTGCCCTTCTTGTTTCACACCAAAGTTGATGAGGAGTTCTATGTACATGCACTGATTTACTGTAACTACAGTGTTGCCTCCTATTTTTTATTATTTTCTTAGTTACTAGAGTTGTGAAGGCTTTTAGCCTGCCAAAAAGCCATGGTGAACAAGCAAATCTCCAGGTGTGCAAAAGATATCTGTGTCACACAGTCCATAGGAAGAAAATAACAAAAAGTTCAGTGTCCGTTTCTCGCGCTTTCACGTGTCGGAGGAAAATAACTTTAAGGGATGGGACTATGCAACTACACAAATTTATTGTTTAAAATAACAAACGCATCAGTCGAGGCGTGAGGTTTTACATCACCTCCGAGTAATGGCGACTAGTCACAAGATTTAGGGTTACATCGTAATTTAAAACTTTCTAATCCAATAGATACTTAAAATGACACTTTGTTTTAGATTAATGACCTATCACCTGTGGCAATTCTCACTGCAATGCAGCCATGTCTTGACCAATAACTTCTCATGTCACGTACACACAGTTGTCTTTCTTATACCATCTACATTCTTAACTTAAACTATATAAAACCACACTATTATATTTTAAAACCCTTCACCAAAACACCCAGTGTACAATTTTACTTATGATGATAGGAACACAAGTTTGTAATCCTTTTGCTTAAAGTCCACAAATCTCTGTCAATTAAGCCAGACCTAGTCTCTTCCAGGGTTGTAAATCAAAGCCTCCTTTAATTGCAGGAGTTTCTACTCCTCTGTCTCCCGCAGTTCAGAATAAAGAAGACCTCATTTCCACAGTAAATACCTCAGCACTTCAATTTGTCCCTTAAAATAGAGGGAGATATTATGGTTTCTGAGATTGTATTGAACAGCAACTACAAACTAAGAAAGACTTTTTAGTGGCAACTTTTATGCACACTAAGTCATATCATGGAGTATCATAACTGTATTATGGAACATAGTCAATTTTTCATATAAGATAGGGGTATGAAATGAAATGAGTTCATGTCCTGCTTTGCTGGTAGTCTCTTAAGCTTTTGAAATTCCTTGACTATATTTACTATTTTGCAAGCAAATGAATGGAATGCTTATGAAGCACTCAGAGTTGAACCAGTGGTGCATTTGGTCCTGTACAGATGGCCAGAAAATATCAAACCACTTTCTAAATATTCAGTATGATGCATGATTCTGGAGTGTATTTTAGATAACTAATCTTACACAGCATGTTTGTCTTTAGTTTAAAGCAAAATGCCAATATTCTATGTGCATCTGTAATTTCTGGGTATATGACTTGCTACACAAAATAACTAACACAGAGTTGCAGCATCTAAAAGAATAATGCTTAGTGCTATGAGACTGGATGAAATAGCACAGAATAGCAAAGCTACAGTCAATCTGTTTTATGTACTATTAACATAATATAATGTAATAATTTTTGTTTGTATTATTGCTTCAGGACCAAGAATAGGCTGTCCTATATCCTTGGAAAAGTGCTACTATGCAAAATAATAAGAAGAGGTGTGGTCGGATTATTTGAGGGCTCAATGTACTTACAAAACCCTCATCTATCTGTGTGAATAATATGAAGTTCCATCAGCCCTGGGACACTTCTGGAAATAATAAATGTGTTAAAAAAATTTCTTTGGACCCTTAGCTGAATTGTCCAACAAACCTTCTCAAATCAATAAATAGAAATAGGCATTTGCAGTTGGCTTGGCTGAATCACTGTTCAAAGATATTTCTCCCTCTTGTTGTAAAATGACCCTAAGCAACAGGCACTTCAGTTAGGAGACTAAAATAACTGAGATGAAATGTGTGAGCGGCCATCCAAAATTTGTAACATCCAAGAAAATATTTGCACTGTTATACTTGAACAGGGCATTTTTTTCTTTTTGTTCTGTATCCTTCTGTGATTGCAAAAGGTGTGCTAGCAGGGGTGCCCAGTTCTGCCCTGCTAGAACAGAGCTGATCACTTTCTCAAGAGGTAACAAACACTGGGACTGTAATCATTTCAGAGGCAGAGTAAAAAGGGATGTCCTCTGATACCATTTCACCCTCTCAGATACCTAGAGAAAAAAAATTCCTGATCTTGCTCTTAATTACTGCTCCTTCATTGATTTCAAAACCAAGCAGCACTCCAGGAAAAGCATTTCTGAAGGCTACTTTCCTGTCTCTAGCAGTCAGTCACTTAGCGTGCAGAATCGTGGCTTACAACCTCCACTACCTGAAGTGTGATAATAATTACTCAGAAAAAGATTTGTTTGTTTGCTTGAGAGAAAGCCTTTATTCTTGAAGTTGTCTTGATAGGAATGTCAAGAAAAGCCACAGGCTTCCAAGGTTGGACTGAATCCTTTTTTTTAATATCAGTATAAACAAGGTCCACATAATTCAATTTCTAATTGAATCTCTCATCTCAGACGTAGCTGCTTGGCTAATTACTCTGGAAAACTATTTTTTTTACTTGACCAGCTATTAAAAATGGTTACTTCTGTGATATTGCAACTTAAAAGTAATGTTATTTGGGAACTGAGGTGTCTTTATGATCTAATGACTATGAGAAAAGTGAAACCTCCGTGCTAGTAAAGTTTATTTTTAGTGCTATGATTTCTATGTTTACTGTAAGATAAATGCAAGCTTGGCATATCACATTTGGAAACATTTTAGATCACTTATGCTAATTTATGTGATGTGGGGATTAATCTCTGTCAGCTCTCAGTCAAAACCAGGTTGTCTGTCATTGCTTTTATTTATTGGAATGCAAAAATCTGACTGCAGAAAGCAGAAGGATTTCATGTGGGTGCTATCAAGAGAAGACAGATTGGTGGAGCTGTGGTTTTTCAAGAGAAGGAGGAATATGGTGGAACTGTGAAGTTGACAGAGGCCAAAGGTTGACTCCAGCTCTAGGGCATGACTTCAGCTAGCAACAAATGAATGGGCTTTTGGGGGGGGAGGGGAGGGAAGCAGGGTGTAGACCAAAAGAAAACTCAAAATGGATGAATAACCCATTTCTATTTCTTTCCTCTTCCTCAATACAAAGATATGGAACTTGATGCCTGATTGGAAAGAATGAGAACAATAACAAAGAAACACATTGCCAACCACTTTTGCTTCTACGAAGAATGGCTCATAACTCCACCAATTTTGGCTAGCTGCTCAGGAGGAGGGGATAGCAGTATTACATAAAAATGCTTCTTTTTCAAGAATATTTTGACTGATTAGGTTAGAACATTATGGTTTCAGGAGTTACCAGTCCCAACGGAAGTCCAAAGCAAATGTTTCTTGTGTAAAATTTCACTACCTGCCACTTACAGGCTGAAACCATTCAGATGCCTTTAGTGCAGCATGACAGGGGGGAACATAGGTGCAAGCACATCAGCAGATCAGTACTTGTGCAGGTGCAGGGAGGGAGCATTCCTTGCAGCATGCTGTGGGGACAGAAGCGCAGCAGGGCTATGCATCCACTGCAGCTGTGGATCCCAACAGGCAGAGCTCCTTCAGCTTCTTGTGCCATTTCATGTGGCTTCAGGCATGGATGCTAGTATCAGCTATGTAGATTATACAGCATTTTTACTGGTTTTTCAGGTGACTTGTGCAGGTGCAGGGAGGGAGCATTCCTTGCAGCATGCTGTGGGGACAGAAGCGCAGCAGGGCTATGCATCCACTGCAGCTGTGGATCCCAACAGGCAGAGCTCCTTCAGCTTCTTGTGCCATTTCATGTGGCTTCAGGCATGGATGCTAGTATCAGCTATGTAGATTATACAGCATTTTTACTGGTTTTTCAGGTGTTTTTTTTTTTTTAATTTTAGTTGCTTGTGGCTCATGGTTGCATTTGTTGGGAAACATGGCTAAATGAGGGAAGAATCTGACTCCAAATATTGCCTTTTAAATCTCAGAATATTCTTAGCTCTGCAAGCCCCATTTCTTCTGTAATGCAGCAAAACAAACTGCTGCTGTGTGTAAGTTCACTGAGAGTCCTTGGAAGCTAGAAAGGAATTAGAAAGTAGAAGATTGATAATCTGAATGGCAGAAAAGTATTGGAAGGATGGCAAAAGAAATTAGAAGGAAAGACATTGCAATAACTAACATACATGTCTTGGTATCAGAAAACAACTTCCAAATTTGTGACTCTTCCTAGCATAGCATCTTATTATTACTATCTGCTTTTCCAGAGCTTCAAGTGATTAAATGAGCACTAGGAATGAAAGTTAAAAATTAGGTCTAGAGTTGGAGAATTAAAAAAGATAAAATAATTTAAATTCACATTTGGTACCTATAGGATGACAGAATTGAGGATCTCTGTGCAATTTTAATTTGCTCAATTCAATGTATAGACATTGTGATTGTCTTTAATAATATGAAACTCTAGCTATATTTTTCAGTAATTTCCCACCTCAGACCATGGTTTGGATTAAAAAGAAATTGCATTTTCTTTACAGAATTCTCATGATTGCTGTTAATAGAATAAGCTAATTCAAAAGCATTATTATAGTTACCTCCACAAAGTGACTATTACATTAGGTAGTATCATTATTCTTATTCTATAAGCAGAGGCAGAAAAATGAAAACCCAAATTATCAATACACAATATATGCCAATTTCTATTAAAAAAAAAAAAATATCAGGGCCCTAAATTTTCAAAGCATGAGGCTCACTTATTGGCCAAGACAACAGGTTAAATGTAAAAAAAAGTCTAGAATCACAAAAGCAGTCTGTAGTTGAGGAAGGTTCAGTTTCCCAGAAAAGCACTCAACTATGAAGTCTTAAAGTCATCACTTGCCATCCTGCTTTTCCCTGGCTTATCCAATGCATGTCTCCTTATGTCTTTGGAAGCAGCCTATAGTCTCTACCCTTACAGGCTCCAGATTTGTCCCAGAGCATCATCCATTCCCTTTGTGAATCTGGAATATCTTGCTATTAACCTAAAATTAAACATGATATCATAACACACAGAAGGAAGAAAAAACTGAGATTGAATGAAGACCCCTCACTGGGACATCTTACAAGCTTATGAATGCTTGGCTTTACTGTCTCATTTTTTTCAATGGTTGTATAAGAAAGAAGGAAGCTAAATTGAAACAGGTTTCCAGAGAGAGCATGATCATCAGAATACTGAAGTTGCACTGATCTTCAGTGTTAGTAATAAAGCAATCATCAATTTAAATAATCTTACAGTGATTTCTGCATCTTACAGTAACTGCTGCATACTCAGATGTTCAAATGAGTAAAAAGAGAAGAAGTAATTACAATTTTCAAAGCACAGTGCTTTTTATTAATGGTAGAGGATAGTAGGCTACAAATTAATTCTTTAGCACAGTGTGATAATTACCTGTCATATTTGACATGGCCAAGTCTAATCCACCTCATACTGAAATGTATGAAAATTTTTTCACCATCTTCAGCAAGTGCAATGGCATCTCTGGATGGCTGTAAGGTTTTTTGGCATTTCACCTGAACAATGCAGATTCAGCACCTGCAGTTTCATATTACTATTGTTAGCTCTTTTGTCCTAAACACAGTAGTTTCACAGAGCTAAATCATTCTTTCATTTGTTTGTTTGAAGTGATGCTTTGCAGCCATTGTATTTTCATGTATTTTTAAGCCTATGTCCTGTAGTAGCTGAACAGACTCTGCAGAATTGTGAAGAGAATGTCCCGACCTAACTGCAGCTTTTCAAGGAGCTCATTGTTGTTCTTATTACAGCTGCACACAGAGAAAATTAGAAAGAGAGGGAAACAGCATAGGCTTATAACTAACAAGCCCCTACCATACCCACAACTACAAGGAAAGTACAACTGCAACAAACCCTTCTGTTGGAAAAATGCCAAGTGTGACAGACTGAGTCCAAGATGTCTGCAAACCATGTAATAATAAAGTTATTGCTTGAATAAAGAACTCTATAAGGTAAAAAAACCCCCACCTCTTTGTCAAACATTCCTACTCTGTGTTTTCAGGGCCATGCGGACTGTGTCTGATACACTCTCCTCTGAACACTTACAGAGGGACTCTTACATCAACGTGCAGGAACAAGGATTTACTGCATCCCAGGGCTCCCATGTCCATCTATCAGATGCAGACCCCTATAAACTTGCCAGCCCATTCCTGGTTCTCCCCAGGGAAACCTGTCCATCACTGCTGCAGGGAAGGTGCCCCAGCAGATGAATCTGACTGCAGGTATGAGTGTAAGGAGTGGGAAGAGAGAGGCAGTGCACAGTGCTGCTGCTGGCAGTTCCCATGTCCATGACTAGGGATGATACTTTACATCACCTTCTTTTCTAAATAAAACCTTATGTCTTCTTGTTTGTTATCTGATACAGACTGACCAACTCTATATTTCTTGTAATTTCTTGCTGCATTTCTCTGTGCTTTTTACACCATCACCATATTTTTTGCTGATTGTCAGATTTCTAGAAATGTGGCTAGGTCCTACTGCTCTGATTGTTTCCTGGACACTGGACGGCAGCCCTGAGAAATCACAGAATCATAGAATGGTTTGGGTTGAAAGTGGTCATTAAAGATCATCTAGTTTCAACCCCTCTGCATTGGGAAGGCACACCTTCCACTAGAGCAGGAAGAATCACCTCTCCTGACCTGCTGGCCATGCTTCCGTTGATGCAGCCTGGGGTACAATGGCCCTTCTGGGCTGTCAGCACACACTACCAGCTCATTTTGAACTTTTTAATCAACTAAATGAGTACTCTGTACTTCTTCTTTGTACGTGCAATGAGTTACTTGCACAATATTGTTTCTGTAATTCATGGAATATCATTACTGTAACTGAATAATTGACCTTGGCTGGCTGCCAGACACCTGCCCAGCTGCTTGCTTCTTCTTCCTCCTCAACATGACAGAAGAAGCAAATGCGAGAAAGCTCATGGATAAAGACAGGGAGATCCCTTGCAGTCACTGTCGCAGGCAAAAGAGTCTTGATTTGGAGAAGATTGATTTCATTTATTACCCATTAAAAAAGAAAGAATAAAAAAGTAGAGCAATGAGAAAGAAAGACAAAACCAAAGCACCACTATAGGCCTTCCTCCCAGGTTCAACTTCAATCCTTTTTTCCAAAATCTTCTAACTCTTCTACTTCGTCCTACCCCAAGTGGGACAGGTGAATGGAGAATGGGGGAGTTGCCATCTGTGCACAACTGCTCTTTTCTGCTGCTTCTTCCTCCTCCTCACACTTTCCTGTTGCTCCAGTGAGAGTCCTTCCCATAGGGTATAGTCCTTCAAAAACAGACTGGTCCATCATGGGTGCTGCAGCTCCTTCTGGGAAGTCTGCTCCTGTGTGGACTCTCCATGAGCCGCATGTTTCTTCAAGGGTTTCTTCACCAGCTGTGGCATAGGGAACGCCATGGGCTGCATTGTGAATATCTGTTCCATTATATTCTACGGGCTGTAGGGGAATCACTGCACCTCCTTCCTCTCCTTTTCTGATCTAGGTGTCTCCAGGGCTGTTTCGCATTTTCTCAATCCTCTCTCTCTGCTGCTCTGCAGGTTTCTAACCCCTTTTTAAATGTTTTCACAGAGGTGCCACCAGCTTGGCTAACAGGCTCAGCTGTGCATCATGTGGTGCCTCAGTTTTGGAACTATTTGGAACTGTCTGGCCAGTCAGGGGCAGGTCCTGGTTTCTTCTCAAAAAGACCACCCTCACAGCCCCTTGCTGCCAGTACTAGGGCATGGACACCCAAGACAGTTGCTGTGCAAGTGTGCAGTAAACCCATGTTGTCCAAAATGCACCAGGTTTCAGCATTCATCCAGCTCAACTCTGCAATCAATCTGTGACTGCATCTATCCCACCTGTAGTGAGTCAGTGTGCTGGTCGGGTGTAGTCTGGCCATGGCTCATTGCCTCCCAGAGGACTGCTCCTGCCCTTTCTTCCCACACTTGCAGCTGCATAACTCTCTTGCTCCAGCATGCCTCACAGCACAATACACTTTGAATATGATTAAATTTCTTAATCCAATGAAAAACTGTGCCCTTTTCGTTTGCAGAGTTAGCTTTCTGACAAGTTTCTTTCCTGACAGATAGGTAACATCTAACTTAGTTCAGCTGCAAGTTTAACTGTGGGTAAATAACCATGATCGGCAGTGTTCATAGTGTGCATGCACATTTTTTGTTCCCAGAAAACCCAAATGAAAATACAGGATGCTTTTTGAATGTGGAATGAGGACAGGTATGTATGATTTAAAAGAGTTGCAAATGCCCATGCCAGAGTCTGTTACAAACTTAGAGCTCTGGGAAATAAACAAGGTTGCAGGATGCCCAACTTTCCACATTATATTCCAGAAAAATTATCCCAAATTGCACAACACAATTCAAACCAGGCAAAGCATAATAGATAAGGAAGCCAAAAATCTCCAACTGAAGGCCCAGAGAAGGATAAGAGCTTTCAAGTATACGAAAGAAAAGGATTTGCTTTCTAGAAAAGGCTATTCAGCCAGGAGAGTTCCCCTGAGAGACGATATGATAGTTACCTATGAAATCATGAGTGTCACAGTGAATAGGTATAAAATGAATATTATCTTAGACCCCAGCCAAGGTGATAATACCAGTGTTTCCAAAACTTGAACATTTACAGGGAGAAGAGAGCATCCCAGAAGGTGCTGTATATCTTACTCCTGGATGTCTACTAGCCCTATCCAGACAAGCAAGAAGCCTGGGTGGAAAATGGTGGGACTGTCTGAGGAGTGGAAATAAGGAGCAACTGGGAGCAAAAGAGCCAACAAGGAAACTCAGTAGATTCTTGGCTTCAGTATTGGTAAGATTCCCATAAGCTGTAACTTTTATAGCAGAGAGATGAGATAGTTTGATTTGGAGTAGGCATACCCAAAGTACTTAGACTAATCAGAATAGTATGTTAATGGGTCACCAGGACCAGATAACATTCACCCAAGAGTTCAGAAGGAAATGAGATATAATACTGCAGAACTATTGGCTATCCACAGCACGCGCTGGAGGGGAAACCTGGGAGCTACTGAGCAGTGAGTATGACTCATGAGAAAATTGTAAAACAGGTCTATAGAAAGGAAAGAGATTGCTGAATACATGAATAAACACTGTCTATTGAAAAAGTGTCAGCAGGGCTGGAGTGAAAGGGTGTCCTACCTCCCTGGCCTGCTGGAATTATATCATGGGCAAAGGGAATAGTACATTTGAATTTCCAAAAAGCCTTTGACTAGATTACATGCCAAAGGTTACAAAAAACCCAACCTTACATAGCCATAGGATTACAGATAATGACCTTTTGTCTATTGGAGGATGGATAAAGGTTTGAAAATAAAGGCTAATGCTGTACAAAGTGGAAAAATATTGGCAGTGGACTTCAGTAGGGACTAGTATGAGGACTAGACTTATTCATATTCTTCACCAGTGATCTGGAAAGGGAAATGCAGCAAAATCATCACATTTCAAAATAATACCAAGCTCTTACAATAGGCAGTGAGGAATTCCAGAAGTTCACAAAACTGAATGGGAAAAAAGATACCTAATTCATTTCACCAATCTAAAAGAAAAGCAGTGCATCTAGAGAAAAAGAATCTAAAAGTCACCTATGTGGAGAATTCAGGACTCTCAGGATTCCAGCTCAGGAAAGTGATCTTGGAAATATCACAGTCATTTTACAAAAATTATTGACATAGTGTTCAGTATCAGCCCCCTAAAAAGCCAGCAAAATGCAGATCATTGGCAGGAAAGGTGTTGAAAATAACACAAGGAGCATAATTGTGCCACTATGTAAACTTCTCATCTTGCGAGCTTAAAACTCCTGGGTCCTCAAGAAAAACACAGTGGAGCTAGACAAGGTACAGAGAAAGGCAGCTAAAATGATTGAGGGGATGTCACAGCAGTCTTTTAAGGAAAGATTCAAAAGATTGAAGCTGTTTAAAAGGGAAATGAGGAAAAAAGGGAAAGGAAAAAGGACTAAAATTTACAAAATTATGAGGGTGGTGGAAAGGTCAATGCAGAAGTAAAATTTACTACATCTTGCAATGCTAGGGCTAGAGAGCACTTGGTGTAGCTAATTTTAAAAAGGCAAAACGGAGATACTATCACAGCCTTAAAAGGGAGTAGATAAATTCCTTAAAGGGAACAGGCAGTGATGTGTATTACCTTCTGACACCTTTTAACCAAGCCTTGTGGACAGTAGGCAACTGGTCTCTTCTGCTTTCTCCGAGTGGCATTTTCTAATGCCACTGTACAAGACAGTGTGGCCACTGATGGTTTATCCCACTGATCCTGAAATGGGAAGTTTCATGTATTCTTACCCCCAGCCTAAATGGGCTGGGCTAAATGAAGCATAAGGAGAAATTTGTCTTGTCATAGAAAACACATGCTAAAGCCACTGCTGTAATTTTTTCAAACCTCTCAAAAAAAAAAAAAAAAAAGGAAAAATAGGAATTAAAAAGTAATTTCCTGTCACTAATTTCATGCTCCCCCTCAAAAGTGTCCTATTTCTGTCCTTTCCTTAGAATTTTATTCAGCATTAACCACAATGCAAGTTGTGTAATATACTCATATTGAATACTAATACAAAAAAACAGGAAGTACAATTAACATAAGAACATGACAACATTAATTAAATACTGCCTCGCGCTCTTGAAGTCCCTTGTCCAATAAAATGGAATATTTTAGTTTTATTCTGTGCCCCACACAATAATGATCAAATGAAGTGAAACTAGGTATCAAGTTTTCATAGCTCTCTTCATCTCAGAAATGTACAGAAAGTTTTACTGTCCTCCCACTCTGCCCACTGCTGCTCCAGCTGATATGCAAATCAAATCTGCTCTGCTCCCTCACCAACTCTCTTCCCCCCACGAGAACTGATAAAGAATAAAGCTAGAGTTGCTTTCCTTGCTTCTGATTCTGTTGCTGAGCAAGCCTGAAACTTAACTTCTCACTTCTCTCTCCTATTCATGACCATGGAGAAAAGAAGGGAATACTGCATTATTTCCTGCTGGTACCCCTAAAACAAAGGAAATCAAAGCTTTCCTTTTTCCCTGCTCTCTCCTCTCTCCCACATGCTGGTTTACTTGCTGTCCTCCTATTAACCCCAACGAGATGGCACAGGTATATTTAGTTGTTTCATTATCTTCAGGTGTCTCTGTCCTTCTGTAATCCTCATCTATTCAGGGCTAATTCATCCTCTTACCTTAGTTGAATGGTTAGTTATGGCGTGTGTCCCCCACCTGCACCTGAAGTCCTGATCGTTCTGCTCACACTGAGTTGCCCTCAAAGCTGATACTGTGACCTGTGCTGCCTCTTACCACATCGCCAATCCAGTGTGGCCATGCAGCAGCAGACTCCACAAGCCCGGCCCCGGAACACCCCGCCCCTGCCGCTCACACAGACAAAGTGCAAGGGAGACGCAAGACCCTTTGTCCCCAGTGAATATTTAGTGTTATTCTTGTTGAGCTGAGCTGAGTAAGGGCAAGTGACTGGAAATGCAAAGTCCCGCCACTCCTGTGCTCAGGAGATTTAGATCACTCCGCTGGATGATGTTGGTTTAATTGTGCCGAAGCAGAATGGCTCTTTGAGTTCAGACAATGCCCAGCCCCGCGGAGAGCCCTAACCAAAGGTTATCTGTCAAGAGGAAGTTCACCCATCCTTGGTTCTCGGTTTCCTTGGTCCTGCAGAACGCAGCTTCTCGTATCAGACATTCCATTTACTCTAAAACTAGTCATTCATTCATCTGAATGCAAAAAAACCACCCCAGTATTCCAGGTGACTGAACTGCACTTTATTGAAGGATTTGTATTCTGCTGCTGAATGGAATGAGCAGTTAGTCATAGAGGCTTCACCCAGCAGATCACTTAAACAGCTGAGAGAGTCACAGCAAAAGGTGTCCCATCTGGAGGGACCCCGTTGTTTTAGAAGAGTAACTGTGTAATATTTTTGTAATTTGATGTTAAAATCAACTTTTTATAGCAATTAGAGATTTTTATTCCTATTCCTTATAGTTTATTATCTTTTATATTTATTAAGAAGTTTAAATGGGTATGTGGTATGTGAGGAGATGTGACCTTTATACTTTAAAGACTGTGAAACATTCCAAACCTTTAGGTAGAAAAGTAAATCAATTTAGAAGGTGATGTAAGGAAAAAGATCTTTATTTTAAGGAGGTAGTGTAGGACATTTATTATTATCTTTATTTTTTAATGAAGGATCTGAGCACATATGTCTCTGAGACAGAAATAAATGACAAAACTTTCCAGAAGCAAGAAATTCTCTCTGAATTTTCAGCATTTCAGTGCAGGTACCTTCAGACATTCCAGTGTGTTGTGTTCCACATTTCATTCTGTACCTCCAGTCTGTGTCCCATGTATTTGCCTCAGTACAAATGTTCATAGCAGAACAACTGCATAGAATCTGTTCCAATAGCAGTCATACCACCACAACTGTGGGAAAAATGTTCTTTTCATTTATTGCTCCGAGTGAGCAAAATGTACCTTTCCCTTTACTATTGTGTGTTGCACTGTTTATTTCAAAAAGAATCAGTGCTCAGCAACTCATGGCAATATGGTCATACTCCTCAAACAAATAATTTCTATGTTGCCGAGGGAAAAGTCTGAACAACTTCCAACACATCAGAGACAAAGCTGGCAAATCTGATATCACTCTAACACGTCTGTATGATGCTCAATACAATTCAAACAGTGGGCAGATCTTGCCCAGTAGAACCCAGGAAAGCAACTACTTTTTGTCTGTGTACAAAATTCTCATTGCAGCTAGTGAAACAGCTACAGCAAATTTCAGCTAGTTTTTGGTAGTATTTTGTGAAGCACAATACTGGTGTGAGCAGAAAATCATACTAGAATTAAATAATGGATTTTATTCCCCAGCTCCTAATTTTTGAGAGAAGTCTTCAAAACTTCTTTTAATTGAAAATAATATTTTTCAGTTTCTTCTAGTTTGAGTAATGTATGATGATAAAAATGAGCAGAATGCTACTTAAAAAAACTGTACCATTAAAATAGCTGTGAAATTTAGGTCTTCTCTTGTAATTACGCAGTGTACACCTAACATACAATGGTTTATGTATGTAATTAGGAAATTGAACTCCCGTGGGAGCAGAAATGCAGATGATGTATAGTGCCATTCTTAGGAAATAGAAACACTTCAACAGAAGTTTCTTGGTCAGGAAGACTGTCCAACAGACTGAACTGGTGGTATTTTAAAGACAGAGACTTACACTAATGCTTGCCAGAGTTAAAAACATAGATGAAATTTTGATTGTCTGGGCATACAAACTTTTGACAAGCATTTATCATGTATGTTGAACAAAAAATGTCTTCTATGCACATGTCAGAAAGACAAGAAAGGACATGAAAAAGGTCAATAACAATTTAGAAAAAAACCCTGAGTCCTTGGTGTTATCATTATAGTAATTTAATAGTTTTTCAGGTGATTTTTGCCTGGTTTTTGTTGTCCAGTGCATCAGGGTGTGGAACAGCAACTGCAAATACAGGAGTACAGAGAACTACTGTTCAGAAGAAAAATAAACCCTACTTCCATTTTCAGCCACATCATAAGGGAGTTGAGCTAGATAAAGAATTCAGAGTGTGAGGTTTTGGTCTAGTACTTTCCTGCACTGTATGCAGTTGCTCAGACATATTTATTATTACATTGCATGAATACACTCACATATATTATTTTTAAAATAAGAATTGGGAAGATGATTACAAACGCAGCTGATATTCCTAGAAGTCTGATAACACTTACTGTTCTCCGTTAACTATGTCTAACCAAGAGTGAAACACAAAGATGGGACAGATAAATAAAAAGGGATTTCTCACTCTGGGACAGAATTTATAATGAATGCATTAAACTCTGTTAGGCAGCTGGAGAAACCTTGGGTTATAACAGAGGACCCATAAACGTCAGTGTTCTTAGAGGATCTGGGCACCTTGAAGTGGGGCTTACCACTTCCAGGCGTTAGGCAAGCTGTTCAGCACTTTGAAGAATGAAGTTTTACTTACTTGTACAAAAAACTCCAATTAGTGTGCATCAGATTCACAGGCTTGACAAAAAAAACCCCAGAGTAATTATCATTTGCCTACTTAGATATTGCTAAAGGTATTCTTATAGTGCAGAAGAGCTCCTATCTTTTGAAAGAGAAAATTTGTTGGTTTAAATAAAATGGATTTAGTGTATGGTTTATAATTCATAAATCTAGCAGGAATATGGAATTTGCCTATGAATTATATTTTAAATAAAAACTGAAGCAACAGAACAAACTAATTATTCATTTAATATGAATGATCTCCATAGAGGTAAAGATGTTTCTTCAGGTGTGCAAGGAATTAAACAGACACTGTCAAAGCTATGGACAAAGTATAATGAGTTTACAAAATCCATTCTATTTTCTTTATCTGTTCCCTGAAGCCACAGTGTTAATAACCACTTTCATTCAAATTTGTCTCAGGCCTATTTTCCCAGACAACCTCATTTTATAGATAGATAGATTTTTTTTTTTTTTTTTTTTTTTTTTTTTTTTGCAATTTACAAATATGGAAGACTCTCAGAAGCCATCTCTGCCTCCATCACCCACACGCCTGACCTAGCAGCCAGCAGCTCCAGTGCCTCAGATGCATTTTTAGGATTTTCTTATGCACCAGCTGAAGAGGACATTTAAGTTTTACAAAGGTTTTGTGAAGCCATATTTTAAATGATTGGGTTTTATGTTTATTTTGTTTTCCTTTTCCTTTTGAGAGGATTGGTACCATCCTTTGCTCATGGTTTAAGGAAATTGGCACTAACACACTAACTGGCTGGGATGGATCAGAGCTCTTAATTTTTGCTGTTTGGTGGATTTTCTCCCTAAAGGAATGTTTCCCTGCCGGGGAAAGTGGGACACTGATTATGATTTTCCCCGAGTGTCTTGTGCTACTTGGCAGAATTGTATTCACTCTGTGATTGTATTTATGGTTGAGGAATGTGCCATCATTCACATCAACAGCCATGGCCCTGTAACTGGACTTTTTTTTTTTTTTTTTTTTTTTTTTGGAGCAATTTACAAATCTGGAAGATCCTTATACAGTTTAAAAAGGAGGATAGGCATTCCTCATGCCCCTGAGAGTCCATTTCTGGGAGCTATCTGCAGTCATTTTTACAGTAATAAAGGGTTATATTCAGAACTGCTGGTAAGTGGTGCAGGAAGACAGTCAAGAATAAAGCCGGTTTGTTGGCACTATTCATTTTAAGAGAGACCAAGCTTTATCTTGGAAGCTCATAAAACCTGTGACTCCTGACCACACTCACTAAGGTTCTGATAGATTTTATATTGGCACGTTGTGTACAAATTAAGAAGCAAACTATATCCTCTTCCTAAGGTATACCCTGTGATAAGCACATTTGGCTGAGAGAGAGAATGTGGAGTTTAAGTAGAGCCAATTTCATTTAACTTATTAACAGCTGTGTCAGTCACCCATCTTTTTGGGCTGCATTCACTACCACTATGCTCTATACACCCATTATTTTTCTCAGGTCTGAAATGAATGCAAATTGACTTGCTAGCAGTTAACCTCACTGGTGTCAGTGGGTGCCTAAGCTGCAGGAAAAGGGTGAATCAAATGTGCTGCACGTGTCTGGGGCAGACATGACAGAGCTTCCTCCTTGCTCTTGTCAGAGGGATCTCTTTGGCACTCTGTCACACCGCACTGCACAAAGCAGTTTTATTCTCTCACAGCCTCAGCAAGGAAGGTAGGCTCAGTGACCTCTGTCAAACAGGCAAATGTGGTTTTCTTCCCCATAGCTGAAAATTAAATGTATTATTTTGTCCTCCTACTGAGTCATAAAAAAATCAATTTTGTGTCAGCAGCAAAGCTGCTCACCGAAGTGTTGTCTTCCCTGGCCGGCTGGGAGCCCTGAGGCTGAGCAAATCCCCCTCTCTGCAAGGATATCTCATGTATCTGCTGCCTCCGTGCCTGGACGCAGTAAGTACCTGCCCCCCTTTTCCCTCCCATCTCCTGTGCCAAGCCCTACCCAGGCGACACCACGAGACTGACCAGGGGCAAGGTGAGACAAGGTAGTGCTCTCCACCCCGGGGTCTCCTCTTTGCTCTCGCCTCTGTGCTTGGGACGGTGTCCCAGCCCTGCTAGTGGGGTTTCTCTCCAGAAGGGGCAGAGGTAGACGGGAGCGGGCAGGGGTGCAGGCTGTGTACTACACGGGCTGTGGGGCTGACTTGTTCTCTACTCTCTGAACCAGTCGGTGCAAATGGGGCCACTTTGTCACTGTTACTGAGCCAGTGTGGATTTTTCTAAAATTATCCACTTCACCTCTTTTCAAAGCCAGTCCTACTTATGAATGAGCTGGTGCTTATTTAGATCCTTGTTGTCAAAATGTAAACCGTGGGGATTGATCATATTCCTGGGACATCAGTGGAATTTAGCATATGGAAAATTTCTGGGGCTCAAAAACTTTTTTGTTTCCCAAATTATTTGTCCATAGTAGGCTGTGTAAAAAAATTCTTCACTAGATAATTTTTATCATTGTGGTTGCTAGAGCAGGAACTGACAGGGGAAGTGGCTTGCTGAAAACTGTAAATATTGTTAAAGTTAGAATATAGTGTGATTAGACTCCATGTGTTCTGTAATCCTACAGCTAATTTATCTGTTAGTATTAAACCAAAAGATATTATTGAAAGCAATGGACATCCCATATCCGGTCAGCACTATCTCCACAGAGAATAAGATGAATCACATACCTACAAGGCTAAGTGGCAGACAAGGTATAGTTACTTGTACATCAGTAGTGTCAATCCTTGAGAATTTAGCTCTAGTGTATTAATAAAAACAGAGGGCACTTTTATGTAGTATCTACTTTTCCTATTTTTAAAGTGCTCCATAAGTCAGTTCTGTAAGCTAATGGAATGGTAATGGATCAATAGTAATAGCATGAGAAAATGCCACTCTAGCACACAGAAGCCAGCAGATAAGCTGATTAATGCTCCACCAGTCATCTGGTACAACAGAAATAGCCATTATGAAAGAACTCCAGTACATGATATCTCTAGAAAATAAACACTTGATTCTGTTGGGCTTTGTTTGTTTGTTTGGGGTATTTTGTGGGCCTTTTTTTGTGTGTTTTTTTTTTCTCCCACAAATGTTGGAATGTTCCCTAAAAGTATTTATGAAGCAGTCAGATGCATTGACCACACACAAGGCTAGAAAAGCAATTCTCCAGACATAACTGTTCTTCAGCCAGTGAGGGGCTTTGCTGAGAAATGCAGAAAGTGAGTCTTTCCCGTTTCCCTTGTCTCTTTGGTGTCAATAAGACAAATGAAATGTCCTTTCAGGAGTTACCTAGAGAGGAATTCTTTTGCTTATCATTGGGGCATGTATGAAAGGGCCATTCTGTCCCTTACTTTATGACCAACTGACTAATCTGTGAGTTATACCCAGGAGTGTGAAGAAGAACACAAGGACATAAGGATATGAATAATTATTGTCGGCAATCTTAGACTTTGGAAAACCAAACTGAGAGCAGGATTGAAAACCTCATTAAACATGTAAACCAAAACTGAGTCAAGAACTATTCTGAAACCTGAGAAAGCCAAATGACTCTCCAGCCAAATTTAATGGACAACACATTATCACTGACAAATGCTGAATGCTTTGCTAAGGGGACAGGAAAACCTTCATTACCTGAGGAAAGTTTAGGAAGAGTTGAATAATGATCATATGTGAATAGTGAATTACACAGTCCTACCAGTGAGAGTTCCTTACACCCTTCAGTTTTTCTTCCTTTTGCCCTCAGATGGCTGTCAATATTTAGAACAGTTTTTGGGCTCAGGGCTGTTTTCAGGCAGACCCCTTTCAAGCTGCCTGCTTTCTGTAAGGGACCCTTGGTGATTGTCCTGGCATTTCCTCCTGGTACTGTACCCTGTAGCTCCAGCATTGCCAGCTGCATCACAGTGTTTCTGCCTTATCATTTATCTGGGTGTGTCATACTGCCTCTGTGCTCAGTCTGTTTAGTATCAAGACTCTCTTATCTAACCCCATAGCTCTGGGGCAGAGCTGTTTCTGTTCTTCATTTCTCCAGGCAGTGCCTGGCTGAGGTATGTTGGCTCCACAGCCAAGATGGTCTCTGAGCAGCAGAGTCCAGGCAAAGGAAAGAGCATGTCCTCAGTCCAAAGACTGGGTTTCAGCTCTGTAAAGACACTTCAGAAGTGTCTGGGTGCCAGGGATATATCCTTCTGCTTAAAAATACATCTCAAATCTTGCCCTGGCCCTTGTGTCTAAACAGGGATAAGGCAAAGTGTTCACTCAGGTGTTTTAAAATAACTTACTTTTTTTGGCACCCTTCTTTTCATTTTTTTCACCAGCAACTCTCACCTCCTGGAAACTGTTGCTGCCTCAATTTCTTACCATCAAGAGCAGTAACAGCTGCACCCCCTGACTGTCTCAAGGAGATCCGCTGTTGCTGTAGGCAGTGAGGAGAAATTGGAAGAAGGTAGTTATGGCTGGAAGGTCTGTCTCTGTGTCCTACCCTCATCTGCCAGAGGCAGCAGCAGCAGTACTGTGGCAGCTCATTCATAGCCTCTGGAAGAGGCATCTGTCTCTTCAAGTGTCATTCATACTTGAATGACTATTGCATCTCTTCCAGGGAAGACACCAGATGGAAGTTTTCTGAATGCCAGATTTGACTACAGGTTGCCAACAGGACCACACTGGGTCAGACATGAGGGCTCACTAGTTTATACCAGAAATCCAAAGGATTCCTGGCCAAACCTCATGCTGCTTGGCCTGAAACCACGCAGAAGATGCCTGCCTATTTCATTCCCTCCTGTGTTTTCTCTGTAGATGGCATCAGAGCTCTCTCCATCTGTGAGCTGAAGCCTTCAGGGCTAATGATGCTTTTGTCATTTTCAGTATCAGGTAATTCTCAAGTGTTCGACTTTTACAATTGCCACAAACTGCTCTTTGCTGAAGTGGAACCAGTTGATTCACACAGCAATAAACAGAGAATGTCACTGGTCATCAGGATGCTCCAGCAGAGTCTAGATGTTACAATGGAGACCTGTGGTATGAGGCACATTATCTCCCATGAAATACTAGAGTTAAACAAACAGGTAATGCCTACAAAAATATGAAGTGTAAGAAGATGCTGTGAACTAATTTAGTCTTAAGCATGATGCAAAATTATGCTTACAGAATCAAAAATTAGTTAGCAGTCAATGTTAGAGTGCCTTTGGGTGTTCTCACTGCAGAAGAGCGTGAGGAATTAGTATCTTACTAACTCATTTTTGGTTTTATAAAAGTTATTTCCCATTAAAAATATCCCTTGAGGGCATGACCTACTAAACCACATTCTCTCATGCAGCCTGAAGTATTATCTGTACAATAACAATTCTGTCATTGGAATGCAAGACACCACACTATTTTGGATGATTAGTATCTACAATCATTCAGCCACAAGACAAGGATTCCTGATGAGAAAACCCATGAGCTTGATCATCCTTTTATTACCTGCTAAAATGTTCTCATTTGCCTTCCCTTTGCAAAATTTGGTTCTCAGTACTCAAAGAGATTAAATTTCAGAAAATATATTTTCACAAAAATAAATCTCTGCATTTGTAAGAAAGGGAATGATTTGGAGGGTAATATGGGGCTGTATCCAGTCGGCTGAAACCGACTCTAGGACAGACTGACAGGCTTGATTACTTACCTGATCAAGACAAGGTTGTGGCAAAAGACAGAGCAAGATGAACCCACTGTTGTAATGTGTTGCAATCCCATGTAACCACCTAATACAGAGTGGATACCTCAGTCCTTCCTGAGCAGGGAGCGAAGGAAGCTGTGTGGAGTACCCACCTGGAAACACCTTTTGAAGGTCTGAACAATTGCCTTCTCTGTGAATTTTCAGGACTGACTGTGTGTAGGCAAGGGGACAACTTCCTAAATAATGTTTTCTAAGACGGAAATGAGAAGTAATTTCTGCCAGCTGCCACAAGATTGGTGGTGGCAAAATTGTGAGCTAACCTATCTGGCTTTTTATGGTGACATTTCCCAGACAAGGCATCTCTGTGTCTTGTAGACAGAGAGCTGAGAATGTCTGCATTGCAGGGAGAAAGAGCGGAATGTTGTATCACCTTTCTTGTCTCTTCCCAGGAAACAACTCTGGCTCATGGATATTCCAGAAGGAACAGACTGGAACTGGCTGCTTCAAACTGGCTGCTTCAAACATTGCTTAGGGTAAAGCTATGTCCTGATGATGCAAATCAGGCCAGATTTTATTTGAAAACCTGCTTTTCCAGAGTGGTCTGGCTGACATACTATTATTCCCTACTCTTGTCACTTTCTTGCTCTGACTTTATGTCCTTTTGAAAGCTCTGACTTTATGTCCTTTTGAAAGACCTACATACCACCCAGCAGAGCCTGGGCTGCACACTGATCTATGCATACAAAGTATTCTTTGCTGAAGTTCACAGTATGCACTGTGGGTGCTGGACAAAAGAACTAGCTGTAAATATAAACCAGGAATAATTGTTGTTGGCACCACTGCAGCTCTCAGGGTGAAATTCATTTCACAGATCATCCACAGAGAGGCAAGCCCCAGAAAATCCTTGGATATTTTATTTGCAAAGATTCCTCTGACATTCAGTCATTTTAGGCAGTGCAACCTTATTGAAGACTTTTGACGGTTGTCAAGAGAGGTTGTTCTCTGGATTTATTTAAGTCAGATGTTGTAGTACTTGATGTCTTGTCTTCCCTTTTCCTTAGGAAACATTCTTAGGCTGCCACTGTTTTTACTGTCCCCATTCTGAATTTAAAATAACTCTTTATGCAAGGAAATGCAGGTGCAACTGTTCTGCCATTATAGGAACATTCTGCCAATGTAGGAACCCTGGGAGAAGCAGAGGTTTTGAAATGGAAGAAGAATGTCTTCACAGGACTGTTCCTTTCCTTGTTCCTGTGGCTGCTTTTCTGCTTATTTTCACATATGAGACATCACTACAAGCTGTTTTCCTGTTAGTGAATTTTCCACACAATATTATCTCTGAATAGAGATTATTTTAAAAGCATCCATTAAAATTCAGAGTGCATTTCAGTGTTTCATCTGCTTCTTCATGCTTCTAGTTCAAGGATAGTTCTGAAATGTTACAGGATGTTTATCTTCATTTTGCTTGTGAGTGCTATATGTTCTCAGTACCATATTATTCAATAGGGAAGAGGGAAAAAATGAATGGAGTAAGGTAGTGGCTAGTAATCATTTTAATTTTTTCCTTAAAAGAATGGAGTTCTGACAACTGCTGACTTTAATCTGCTTCTGGCATTTTAAATTACATTGTTTTTCAATTAGAGTCCAAGAATGGAATGAAGCAGATTGCTGTCAGAAAGCTCTGACGAATGATTGGTAAACTTTGTGGTAATACTTCAAAAATAATCAATTTTATAGAGAAAATCATCACCTCCAGAAAATCCCCCAAATGGAGAAAAAACATAAGTTGAATAGAAAGATTTTGCAAAGTGCTTCAGATGGATTTCTTGAGCCTCTGTATATTATTGGCTGTGCAATACCCTGAGGATCACATCAGGATGCAGCCTGCTTGTGCTTCCCTCTACAGCACCCATCCTGCAAGCACAGAAAGCAAGGAAATTGTTATGCAGCATGAGGCCACTTCAAAATTGGCTCTTAGTTGTAAGGTTGCAATTACTCAACATGTTTTCCTTCCCAAAGATTCCTGATCCCCTTCTGCTTACATAAGAAAATTTCTGTAGATTTATATAGGATAAAGATGGAGCCATTATTTATCATTTATTGCAGTGTTTAGTGTTTGCCTTTGCTCTCTGGTTTCTTAGGTACTTATTCAGAGCCACTTGTCCTGCAGCAACCCCCTCAGCTCAGGACATTGTGCTCTCCCCCTGACAGCAGCAAGAGCAGTAGGTGGCCTGGCTTCCCAGTTCTTGTCTGGGCAAGGTGGCTTCCAGGCTGTGACACTCCTTCCTTCTCCCCTTCCTTCCCTGCAGTCCTGCACTCTCTCCAGCTGCCTGTTCACCTCTGTCTCAAAGCATCCTAAAAAAATAGTGGTGCACAGGTGACCCTGTGCCAACCCAACGCCAGGGCTTGTTTCCTGAGGAAAAACACAATTACAAAATAAAAGTGATGTAAGTTCTTATAATTCTTTATAGTAGATACAGCCAAATGTAGAAAAAAAATGACATTAAAAATGTCCACTAAGAATAAACCCATTTAGTACCTAGCAAGCTTTTATTCAACACTGGCAGTATAATCTCTTATTCTGAAAGGAAAGCTTTGCACATGCTTCTCCGTTTTCAAGAGCTCCTTCATTAATATTACTCCCTCATGTATAAAGTGAACTCATGACTTTGCATAATCACTCTCCCTCCTGTATGAGACAGAATCAAGCCAGCACTGCACATTCCATTACTCCTGAAGGGCAGCTTCCAGAGCTGCATTTTAATTAGGGTGATAGGTTGTTTATCTCTAAAGGTTCAAGTAGACTAGTGGGTTTCTGAACTTTAATAAGTTACTGCATGTCAGCCAAGACAGGTGACTGCCGATGTGCTTGCTCCTTCCCTGATACTTGTCAGGGAAAACATTTTTTCTTTCATTAACCTATACTGAAGTCTGAGCTAATGTGTTTTGCACCACATTTGTAGTGAGAACCTCCAGTCAGTTACCAGTAGCTTGTTAAACTGCAGGTGAAATAATCTTACCTCTTAGACCAGAGTGCTTAGGCACAGCTGCGACACGGCCCATCTCATTCATCTTCCTTAGGAGAGCTTGGTTAATGGGAAAGAGCAAAGTCCATCTTACCTGCCTTCTATTTCTTAAAAATGCATGAACCCCAGGTTAATTACATTGGTTTTCTGTCTTTAGGAGGAAAGATAGTTCTGTATATTAAAGATGAATCCACAGACAAGTAATTTCAAACACTTTGACTGTGAAATAGCATTGGAATTTTGACCCCTTTATCTAGTAATGCAGATACTGCAGTAATTTGGGATTGAAGCTTTCCTGCGCTACCTGGTGCTATTTAACCTTGCTTGAGCTTGTTTATTTATACAGAAAGTGTGGAAAGTAATGCTTGTCTTTCTCACAAGTCTGTGAGGAAGCTTGTACTGAATAATAGATGCAAAAAGCCCTGTGAATGTTGGCTAGAAGAAATAACATAAACGTGGGCTCATGTTAATCGGGGATGTATTTTTTAATGTCAGTCTACTGGAGTAGAACTTCCAGGATCATTTAGTTTTTCCGAGAAGACACCCAGCAATATAGCTGGAAGTGCTGCGCACACTTAGCTTGCAGTAAACCAAAACATATTTCAGGTTTCTTATGCTTGAATTCTAGAAACACAGGTGATGTCCAGCTCAGGTGTTGATTCACTGCATGACTCATGGTCTGAAGGTGTAGCTGTCTCTTGGAACAGATGCTGGGTGCACATGTTTTTTCTGCCCGCTTTGGAGATGTGTCTGCAAATGTGTTGGACTGCAGCTCAGACCAAGGTGTTTTGTGTGTGTGCTTCAAAGCCTATATTTAGACTGCAAAGATAAGAACCAGAGAACCCATCAGGGTGGCTAGGTAGACACACAACAAATGTACATGCCAGATAGCCTTTATGAGTACAGAAGGATAGGCTGTCTCAATCACTTAGTTTCAAATTCCCATTGTAGGTAGACATCCAAAATCTAGCTCTTAACATCTTGCCATCTAATCCTCAAGGAATTTTAAGTCCACAGGTACTCATGTTTCCTATGTATAGTATTCCCCAGATATTTGAAGTTTTTTCCTCATAAGTTTAGGCCTCTATAAAAGTTCAAGAACTTTTAACATTGACCCCCATAATGAGTTGTACAGAACTGTTTCTCAGATGGGGACTCAGTCCCGTAGGCATCTATGTTATAATGGCTACATAGAGCTCTTCCAAATACATGTCTGGAGCATGTGTTGGCAGTGCTATTTTCCTTCTTTATGTGCAGATGTTCAAGGATTAACATTCAAGAGGAAAGAAGGTGCTGCCTCTTCTGCCTCTTCTTCCTCTTCTTAGCTGCAAGCCTGAACTCTTGGGAAAGCATCTAGACTCTAGATGTATTTTGGAGATGGCGGGTTCATCAAAGCAGTGGGGCGACAGATGAGGATTGTGAGGATGAGTCAGTGATTTGATGATTCAGGCACCTGGAAGAAGACCTGGCCTCCAGTTTGTGCTCTAACCTGCACATAAAGCACTGAAGAGCACACACTGTTATACCTACCTGTAAAGACCTGATGGCACCGCAGGATTTAAAATCAGGATCCCTGCTGTTAGGTGGATGTTTTATCTGGCATTGCCATGCTGCCAGAAGACCCAGGTTCCTCTTGGGTGATAGCAAGGTTCACCTAAGAGCAAGGCCATTGACTGACGCTCACTTTAGCCTAGTGACTGATGATCTCTGTGCAAAGTGGGACTTCTACACTATCTGATTTAAAGCTAATTTTCATAGACATGAAGGAGTAGGGGAGCAATGCAAGGCAGAGGAACCCAGTAACCTAATCAGTGCCAGCCAAGCACATCTACTCTCCAAGCTACCGGCCCCACTGCCTAGGAGGCTCTCCCTGGTTCGCCTTACAGACTGGGAGTCTAGGGGGATTCCTGCCTCCAAGGGTGTGGAATCCATTATGGAATGCTGGCAACAGCATTTTTGGCATACAAGAGACTTAATGCGGGATGTTTAGGAGAGGAACCAAAAGTGGAGCACAGGGAGGAATCGAGGTCATTTGAGGAGAAACAAATGTGGAAAAATAGAGGTGAAAAGGGATAAAATGTATAAACAGGTTGTGGTGTCTGGCAGTGCCCTGTGCCTGATCCCCACAACAGGTGGGTGTTTTGGGGAGGGGGGTGGGGAGGTGGGTGTGGCAGGGGCGGGGGCAAGCAACAGCAGGGGACACTGGGATCCAGAGGCAACTGCTGGTCATGTGTATATTTTTACATGTTTTCCACTAATGGGTTTTATCCTAATCAGAGAGAGAGGGGAAGAGTATGAGGCCTTTTGTGCTCTTCTTGCTTGAGTGCTGTGTTTTCTGTTGGTGTGGCCAGCCATGTGTAGACATCTGTCTCTCTATGCAGATATGTGCACATGTATTTTGTGCATGTGTGTGTGCCCATGGCACATGCTCAGCCTCACTACTTGCTGGACCTGGAACTAGGAAGTTGTGGCCTCACCTCGAATGGGCCACTGGATCTGAGAGCTTCTGAGAAGTACAATCCAAACCATGAGCTCAGAATGTGAGGATCCAGGAGGGAATATGAATCCCCTCACAGAGAACTAAAGACACCAGCATCTCCTTTCCAGTCACAACTCTAGAAGAAAGCTGTGAAGCTAGGACAGATTTAAGCTCTTCAGTGGTGCCCTGATTAAGGCAGCTAAAATTCAGAAGGAAGTTTTGGGGATGTTTCATTTTTCTGTAAGGGTTAGTCTAGGTGGCTACCCTTTCACTGAGCTCATTTCTCCAGACTGTAAGCTGCTCACTTGCTTTGAGGCAGTTGATTCAGCCCAAAGGAAGCTCTTACCTCTTGGCTCACATTACAACAGGCAATGCTATGATATTCTTTCTAAATGCCTCAATTAAGAAAAATTCAGACTTGTTTAGTCATGTAAAAACAGGGGAGGAAGAAAGGGACACATGCTGATAATTTTTTGAGTGAAAGAACTCTAAAGTATAAATATATATGAAAGTATGTATATATAAATACACATATACAATATATATTATATTATATTATATTGTATATATATAAAAGTAGAAGCAACTTTTCTCAGGACTGTAAAATAACATTCCAACAGATGCTTGTGCTTATTGGCTGCTACCATCTCTATGAAAGTCTAGCCCTGCAGAAAGAACATACTATATATAAAATAAACAAACATATGCTAGTGCCCCAAACAAGTCACATGGAATTTTATTGCTTTACTGAAATAGTGAATTAACCAGAAATTTTGTTAAAATATGCAGGAAAACAAAATATACTGTATAGTATCTTGGTCTTGAAGGTAGTGGGAAAAGTTCCACCAAATTGTACCAGAGAAAAATTTCTTGATGAACAGAACAAGCCTTAGCTATCAAAAAGTACAAATAAAATACTGTTGGGAGTTGCTGCTAGTCCTTAGCATTCCATTAATGGAAAGGTTAACAAAATGTTTTGATTCAGTAACTAAATTAAATACAGTTATAAATAGCATGAGTGCTAGGGATTAACTGAATTATATATGGAGATTGGGAGTAGGGACCCATGGAGAAGGAGAAACTTCTAAACATTTCATTGGCTGATATTTGATTGTACTCTTACAGTCCTCCAAAATACAGTGGTCAGACTTTGCCTTTGCGTGCAGTATTTGTGGCTTGTAGTAAAAATTATAAGATTTGAATAAGCATTTGTTAATTTTTCCTGATAAAAGCAGGAGAGTCCATCTTTGTTGGTACAAGTGAAATCTTTCTAGCAAATGCTGGGAAGAATTTAAGAATTATACAAGGAGAAGACAAGCAGAAACAGTAGCTCATAGCATCTGGGAACATGGGGTTTTTTCATGTCTGGTTTGTGTTTGTGGTGTTTTTTGGTTATTAATATAAACTCACTAATAGACGTTGCTTTGAATGTTTACACGAAAGTGTAATTATGGGAGAGAAAGTCTGACAGGGAAAAACTTTCCCAAAACAAACATCAAGATTCAAGATTTTCATGTGATTACACATATAATTTTCCTTTAATTCAGAGAATTTAAATTGCTTCCATAATATAGTTAGGGTCAGCACTGCAAGTCTGGTTCAAGAACTGCCCCATGCACATTCCAAACTGATTACATCCACTTGCATTTTTTCTAATTACACCCACTTTAGGTGATAAGATCTAGATAGAATGAAAGGCAATATTTCCTTTAGAGATTGCAATCACTGGTGATTTTGTCTATTCATATGGAGTATCAGGCTCAGCCAGGTGCTGTCCTGAAACATGCTGAGTACTTCAGAATGCCAAATTGACTCAGCTCCTGCAGGAGCCAGCATTGCAGAGCTGGCAGGTGTTTGGCATGGTACAGGGCAAGTAGTGAAATTACATTTTAGGGCTTTTCCTTGTAATTACTTTGGCTCGTGGGAATCCCAAATCTTCTTTTTTCTTTTTCTTTTTGCAGAGGTCACAGCCACGTGAGGGCTAAGTGTAAACAGGCTGTTCTCATTTTATGAATGCCACACTTGTGGCCAATAATCACCAATAATGTGATACTGGCAGTTAGGTACATGGTTGTGAAAGTAGTAGGTACTGTAGCTCTACTTACCTTGAAATTAATTTAAACTTGAAGGGCTTCTCGGTAATTCCCTCTGCAGAAGAGATATAACAGAGACAGAGCCGATTAGTTTATCCTCTGTGGGGGAAGGCAGTGTCATTTATCCAAAGTGCTGAGAATTATCTCCTTGCACTCCACACTGCAAAACATGCCCTTCATTATTCAGAGAGACTAAAATCCTCCTAGACCCTGTCATATTCACAGCTTAGAGTGAATCCCTACTGGGTCTATACTATTCAGCAGCACCTTCCAGTGCAAAGTCACTTATTCACTTTAGAATGCTAATTACTCTCATATAACAAACATAAATAATTTGATGTAGTTTCTACTGGATACCTGGCAAGAGTTTTGGTATAAGTTAAATTTTCCACCAAAATTCTACTTTGGAACCAGGCTATTTTCCATAGATAATAGTTTTCCTGAAGGATATACGTTGAAATCCTTATCAAGATGTATCATCCTCCCTCTTCTGCTTCCAACCCTTCCTGTCCCCTCAGAACCCTGCCACTGAGATTTGTGAGGCTACTTGGCAGCTGTGACCAGATGGATCTGGCTGTGGCCATGGGGAAGGGGATTCTGAGCTCAGTTACACCTCTGGAGCATCAGTGTGATGTGTTCTTTCACATTTACACCCATGGGGAATAAAGAAAAAATTTTTAAAATAATGATAAAGGGACAGCTTTTTTAACACTTTTTTTGAAAGTAAGAAATCCTACATTATCTATTTTATATCATCAAAGTCAAGATATTCTCGTGATTTTTGAGCCATGTTTTAGTCATCCCAGTTTGGAGGATGTGGAGATAGAGAGTTTTAGCAAAAGGGAATCTTGTTTCATTTATGAGGGAGAAATTATTATTACCAAAAACGGCTCCTAGAGTTGCATTATAATAATTTTATATTATTATCTATAGTGAGTGAAAGGAGGAGCAGAGGCTTAAAAGAGATCTTCAAAGCTTGCACCTTGAAATGGCAGGTAATCATTCAATGACACCAATCATAAAGGTCCCCAAACAGTGACAGTAGATTTGGAAAGGTCAGAAAAGGTGACCACGCCTGCACCGTATCAGAAAGAGCACAACACTTCCTGCAACAAACAAATTTCAAATATTGTGTCTGGTAAGCCAGAAGCATAAAAAATTAGAAACAGAGAAGGAGATAGGAAAGCTATGACATCAGGGCATTTGGTAGCATCTTACTAAAGGTTTCACGTTTCCCTCATGGTGTGGTTTAAGAAATAATTTTCCTTTCCTTCCTGAAATCCTGTGACAGTTTAAATTGCAAGAATATTTCCCAGACACACTTCTTAGTTACTCACAAGTTTCTCTGAACACTAGTTGATCTTTCAAAAAAATTTTAAAACTGGCTATTGACAAATGTTTTCCAAACACCTTTATTTATACTAGTCCCCAGCTCTTTTGTGAAACCTGCCCCAAAAAGTCCATGTTTCTTACTATTTACCAGACAGAAGTCAACATGAATTGTATACCTCAAGTCAGCAAAATTCTGGAGAGTAATTTGCTAGAGATGAGCCAAAAATTAGTGAACTTCTGGCTTGTGAAAATTGGAAGATGATGAAAAAGGAGCCTGTATCTTAGTTTCAGCTTATCTGAATTCTGCAGCTATGGAGAGATTCAGATAAAAGTGTCCAAGGTCACATCGGTTTCTTTGGGGACAGGGGGTCTGGATTTTGATCAGACTCTCCTCACAAGGCCCTTGGCAGCTGGCACACTCAGTACAGGAATAGCTTTGAAAAATGCCATTTATTTCTGTCCTCAGCATTTTCTTTACTTCTATTTAAGTATGATCCCGTCTGTGTTAAACTATTCTATTACTCAAACTACCATGTTACTACATACCACAATTATTAAACAAATTTATAATCCGAGAACCCTAGGGATGCACTTGAAAGCTACAGCCCACTTTCAGTAAGTGCAAGGATGATACATATCCTTTCAGCATATGAATTTTTTATTTACTACAGTGATATTTGAGAAAATTAGGAATCAGTATATGTCAGAACATATGTAAATGTATTCAAAATGGTTTGCTTTTTGTAAAAAAATCTTATAAATCTTAAGGAAACATTAATTCAATAGAGCCTAAATCATTTGTTTTAATGACTGCATCTTGTGACCAAGAATTGTTGGGACTCTCAGTGCCATCTAGTGATGTCTGGATGGAATTGAAATATAGCTATTTTCACAGTATTACATACATGTATGAATATATTCTATAATAAAAAACTCTTTTAGATTAGCAATAATATACTTTAAAAAATATAAATAACTCCTTAAATTCTGTTGAGCATGAATAACAGCAGAAATCATGCATATATGATGAAGCAGGAGACAGCACCCACCTGCTAACTTTGGCTCCTGCAGTTCCGTCCCTGCATCTTTCCTGGATCCCTAATTTTTCCTCCCACCTCCTTTTCTACTCTGTAACATCTATGCATTGCTTCGTCTTCACAGACACCTTGAAAATGTTAGTTTGCTAAAAAAACCCCAAAGAATAAAGTCAACAGAGAAACTTTTCAGATCCAAACATAGGTAAGGAATTCACCTTCCACTCAGAACCCGAGAATCACCCTAAGGTTACAGTCTTTATTGGTGACATTCACATGATGTGTTCAAGGTCTGTATTTAAAATATACAATAGCTGGTCTTGCTGTATAATCATATATTTTTCTCTGGATTTTCTTGCAAACTGCTGAAAGTCCGCAATTTTAGTGTTTGAAAAAGAATTTTTTTCTTAGAATATGAAGACCTTTTATTGGTCTGTAATGTTATAGTGTCTGAATTTAAACCAGGGTTTTTTTAAACAATAATAGTATTCCAGTCTTATTTTCAAACCCTAGTCAGATGTAAATAATTCTTTGTTAACTTAGAATAAAGAATATGTGAAATGCAGATTCCTGTCACAACAGTCCACACAATCCAAATCCAGAGTGCAACTAATCAAATCGAAAAACTGGGTTTTGGCAGACTGATAAAAAATTCTAAAAGTGGATCTCTCTGGATGGTGAGTGCAGGTTTGCCCTGCCCCTGCTCAGAACTGGTGGAGCTCTTGCCTGAACACCAGGGGCTGAGCTGGGCTAGCCTGCCTCAGCACCATGCTCTATTTGCTGGAATATCTGACTTCTGCAGGGCAGGAGAGGTGTTTGGTGGTGTCTGAACCCCTTTGTGAAGAGATACCCTCTGTAAAATCTGTGCAAATGCTACAGTTTTGGCTCTTGGTAAAGAAAAAATAAACATACTAGCAAGAGCTTACTTTCACTATTACATTTAAACCATATTTCAGCACAATCACCTTAAATGTGACAGTGAAAGGGAACTTATCTCATAAATACTGGATGGGAGAAGAGACTGCTTAATATAGAAAACTTGCTGGAAAGATCATAAATTTTCCTCTGGAACACCTAAACCTCACTGATGGGCCAGGGATACAGCACTGAGGAAGGCAAACTGAAAACAGGAAGAATTTACCAGCTGTTTTCACATCCGCCAGACAAACTGACAAGAGAAGCAGAACCGCAGCCTGAGTCAATGTTCAACAAAGCAAGCTGTATGGAGGGGGTTTTTTGTAAAAAATTGCACTATGTCATCATTCCCATTTTGCCTTTGGAGACTGCCTTTGACAGGAATGTGTTTTATGATTTAGAGTAATTATTCATGCTGAGAATCTATATCTCATCCACAGCACTGCATGCTGACACAAGCTGAGTATTAGATAAATTTGGGCTCTGAGTCGCAAAGTATATAAAAGCAGAATTTCAGATCATTTGGAAAATCTGCCCTATGAAAACAGGACAAAAAAAACACTGATGACTTTCTATTTCTAGCTTCCAAGACAAATAGCATGACTGAAAAAAGCTTCTTTTATCTCTGATGTGAAGGGATTTTATTCCTCCCTCTCAGATGTGTTCCTCTGATTACCAACGTGCTAAATTATTGCAATTCCCAGCTGATTTTCAAGACCAAATGAAAATTAAAATAAAATTTAGTGTCTGAATTGCACAGCCTTGAGGCAGTGCAGGTCAGCAGTGGTATTGACATCAGATGAATCCAGTCCTGTTCAGTGTTAAAAAGGGTCTATCTTGACCTTTAAAGCTAGCAAAAATCTAGGTCAGGCTTTTAGAAATGTTGGCTCATCTTTTTTGACCTCTGAGGCAAGTTCAATATCTCTGATTCAAGAGGAGAGAGACAGTATGGGGGAGGAGACCATTTCAGCTTCTTCCCTAAAACATGATCAGTGACAAAATGCTCCTGCAGCTGTGACAGGCAGAATCAGCAGGCCCTGCCACAGCACACAATACCAAAGAGGATCATGCTTAGCACCAAGCATAACACAAGTGTTAACATCTGCGGAGAGGAGAGGCAGTGGGATTTCTGGGGGCTGTAGATGGGGAGATCTGCTCACCTCCCTGATCCTGCAAGCTCCCTGTGGGGAACTTCACCTCCTGATGCAGAGGAAGGTATTGAGACCTCCTATGGTAAGGGAGGTTCTCCTCCCTCCTCACCTCATTTCCACCCAAGGTGCTCTGCTCTCATTTATGACAACTCCGCATTTCTCTTCTGAACAGAGAAACGTGATGAAAAGAGCAAAATGGACTGTGCTAAACATGGCATAGGACTGGATATGGGGAGCATGACATTGTGTGCCTTCCATTTCCACGTTCCCTGCTGTTGTCTGGTGGTGGTCTAGCAATGGGGTAGCACAGCATCATCTCTGCTGCCTTTCTCTGACTTCAGGGTGTGCCTTGGGTGGTGTGACACAGGTATCAACTTTATACAAGTGTGTCAGAAGAGTCAGGAATGCAGATGTAGCTCATTCTCTTGTCACAGGTGATGCAAGAAGAATGGGAACAAGCACTGAGGGCAACCCCATTTCTTGTGCAGTGCTCCTGAACACTCGTGAACACCTGAGACAAGCACCCAAATTGAGTTTGTTAGATACAGGTGGCTCTGAGAATGCACATGTAGTGGCAGCAACAGTAATGTGCTGTCATGTGCATGACTTGGTAGTAGACTTGGTTTACACATCAATGTTTCATCTGCATTAACCACTGTGAAAAGCAGACATTTATCAAATCCAGTTAAGCTTTCTAATTAACTTTGAACCTATCACAGCTAATCACAGCCACCAAGATAAGCCTTGTATCGCTTGCATTATGTAGATGTTTTTCAAAAGTTCATGAAAAAGTAAACATTTCAGAAGTAATTTCAGAAGGAAAATCATTGAAGTTATCCCATTGAATTTGATTGCTTTCTGAAATGACCAACATCTCAGCTAAGACCTTTTGTGAGTCTGTTGTTGGAAATTAATTAAATTTCATTAGTCTTGCATGTTTTCTGAAATCCATGGTAAACATCTATGATGTTCATATTCAGAAGATGAAGTTGCTCTCTTGGACCAGATTAGAGTTTCCTATAAATCCAGTATCCTGTTGCTGACACTGGCCAAAAGCTGATGCTCAGGAAAGACTAATAAGAGTGGGAGGAGCAATGTAATGTGTTTCTTGAGCACCCTCTAATCTCTAACCATCTAGCTGCTATATTGGAAGAGAAAGTCCTCTTTTCATGCCATTCATCACTGAACAGACCATGGCCAACAATCATCAAAATTTGTATTTTCTCTATTTCCATGACCTCTAAGTCATCTGTATTCTCTGTGCGCTCTTCCCATCAGTCTTCCCATGTCCCCTTGATGTAGGTGCCTTCATAGCCTGGTTGTATCTCTCTGTCTCAGAGACCCCATTGGTGCTTTTTTGCTGATTTCCTAATATGGATTTTGCACTGATGGACCCCCTTTCACCTCGAGGAACAGAAAGACATCCTCCTACTGCTGTCACATTCTATCTGTCAGTGTACTGTCGCCCATGTTGTGTTGCCCCTCTTGACAGTCAGCATCTGTTTCACAGGATACGTGACAGCAATACCACATGACTGTTTTTCAGTATTCTCTGGGCCCACTAGCAAAGCATGAGATACTTTCCAGCTTGCAGTGTCTAAAGTCAAGGGGAACAGATAAAACATAACAACAGAAATGGCTGTTATGATTAGAGCAAATTCTTTCAATGATGTCAAGTTCTGGATAATGTAATCAAGTTTACCCGGGAAAGAAAAACACTCCATGCCATTTTTCTTTTGCACTAGGAAATCTAGCAGGCAGAGCACATAATGGGATCCTTACCTAAAAATCCTAGTATTTAAAGAATAAGAAACCCCATGATTATAGCCATGATCTGAGTCAGACAGGGAATATGTCTTTTTGACAGCCCTGAAGGTGGCTGCCATTTCTGTACATAAAAATTAATGCAGCACAGGAATTTTACAGGTCTCAAGAAAACAAACAAAAGTCAGATGTCTTCGAAAAGCAGATATCTTGATGAAACCTTGCTGAGGGGCTGAGAGCATTTTGGGCTGTAAGTCACAGGAAAAACTAAAGCAGATGTTCTGACAAATCTTGCCGTTAATCAGAGCAGAAATGAGGCTAGTACTGTATTTCAGTTAAATCTATGCCTCCTCCATTTGATTTAATAACTTCTTGCCTGGCAAAGTGCCTGCTGTACAGTGGTTCCTTCCATATTTTAATAAAGGATAACTTGAGATAGAAAATTGAATATTGGATGGTAATACAATGTAGGGAATTTTGATGACCTGGTAATACAGTGAATTCAACTTTAATGGTTTGTGAATGACAACAAACTCCTCATATTAAATTAAAACAGAGCATATGTTTTCAATCTTGCACTCTCTACTGCAGTTTATAGCAAGAAAAGAAAATCCAAAATACAAATACTACAGAGGACATGGATTCCTCTGCATTAGGACAAACCAGGTATTTTGGAATGTTAATAACAGAGAAACCTAGCTCTGGTTAATTCAAATGAAAATAAACATGTTTGCACTTTGATCTGTTTTGCTTGGAGCTGCTCCAACTGATAAAAATGAAATGTGGGCTGCAGAGTTAACCTGTGCCACAGCTGCCAGGAGGTTTCTTTGTATTAGAGATGGAGCTGGTGGGGGAAGGTAGTTGTGTCCTAGCAGTAGCACAGCATTTTGGTATCTAATATAGAAGTAGGATTATATTTGATAAAGTGAAAAAAGGATTACAGTGCATCTGACAGTAGAGGGGGCTTGAAGGAAAATTGTTTGCCATGGATTATAGGGACATAATCTTTTAATGTCACCAGTAAATGTTGATTTTGGAGGAAAGATAGATCAAGTGCATATCAGCCTTTAGGGGGAGAGGGATTGTGTATGTAGGTTTCTGTCCTAAGGACCTAATATTATTTTTGTTTGCTTACTCTTGAGAAGGATGTTCCATCTCACAATGCTGTGTATAGGGTGTGGTACATGTAAAAATATCACAGCTGTAAATAATAGGCATGGAAACAAAAAATGCTTTATCTCTTTAGCTAATTCATTATTGATGTAGGCTTCCTACCAGAACAACATATTTTGGAGTCATTCTCTAATGTCTGTCAAGAGAAAAAAGATCATTCTGAGGCTTTTTTTTCTTGTTTTTAGATTTAAACCTTGCAAACATCAGGTAAGCAAAATACCTGATGAATATGTGAATAATCTGGTGGTTCATATTCTCTAGTCTTTAAAGGAAAATTAAGCAGAAGTGCATTTAAATAACCAGTATTGTTGCTCTCCTTCACCTCTGAAAACTCATTTATCCTCTAAAGCTTGTGTGAACAAGTCTTTATTATGGGGATAAAAAGTATTAGGTAGCAAATCCAGTAAAAGAAGGTGCAAATCCCATTGAAAATCTTGCCATTTATCTCTCACCTCCACTTTCTCAAGTTTTCTTCCATGCACACCTGCTGACAAGGAGCTCTGGCAGTCCTGATGTGCAGTCTGAGCACCTACCAGATTGCTGGGTGTCCCTTGGATCTCACACCTGAACAACAAAATTTGGCCCACCTTTGGTTATTACTTGATGCTGATGAAGATAGAAATAGCACACATATTGAGATGTTAAAAGCATAGCTAAGACCAGGTCAGAAGCTCAGGGCTCAGGCTGTTTTATCTTGGCTTTCTGACAACTGAGGCAATTGACCTAATTTTTGTGAGTGGCATCCATGGGACCAGGATTTTGCTCTGGAATTATCTGTTACTATGTAATTATACACAAAAGGATTGTAGGAAAAGTGTTTGAGGCCTAACTGGGAACTTCAGAACAAACAAATAAATAAATAGAGAACAAAGCACTCAGTAAAACCATGGTACCTACCACAGGAATCTAATTAATGCTTTCCATGCACAATCTACATATCTATATTTTGGCACTTAGAAGATGTGAACATTACATTACCATATAACCTGGCTGCATTATTTTATTTTTCAGCAGAACAATCCTTCTCATAAGGATGGGAATTAATAATACTGAGCAGGTAGTGACAGAGAGTCATGATGCCCTGTGTAAGGTCCCATTAGAGGCTGTTCTCATCTAAACTGCAGGACTTGTTCAAGCACAATTTCATGGTTAGCAGAAAAATGGCCTTTGTGGAATTGTGCAGGACCATCAAAATCCATAAAGAACAAATTGGAAGAAGGGTTGGGTAATTCCTGCAGGACAGATGCACTTTTTTATTATACTCCATCCAGGGACTTCATTTACTGACAAAAATTGAGGGCAAGACTTCGAGAATCAAACCTTACTTCCAAGCAAAACTGCTCTACTCAGGTGTAGATGCTGAGGAGGCTAGCAGAGAAAAAATTCTCCACTTTTTACTGTCTCGTGAAAGTCTCCATTCTCACACAAGCTAGCTGTCTGATGGTTTGCTAGTTGGTAAACGTTTGCAGGTGCAAGGCTGTTGGGAGAACATAGTGGAATTGTTTTAGTTTACTGGGAATAATATTTTGAAATGGGTGGTTATACCTCTTAGCCTATCACCTTGGTAGATGGTTGACCGATGGGACAATCATGTAATTTCTCTTTTGCGATCCATGCTACAAAATAAATAAATAGAGAACAAAGCACTCAGTAAAACCATGGTACCTACCACAGGAATCTAATTAATGCTTTCCATGCACAATCTACATATCTATATTTTGGCACTTAGAAGATGTGAACATTACATTACCATATAACCTGGCTGCATTATTTTATTTTTCAGCAGAACAATCCTTCTCATAAGGATGGGAATTAATAATACTGAGCAGGTAGTGACAGAGAGTCATGATGCCCTGTGTAAGGTCCCATTAGAGGCTGTTCTCATCTAAACTGCAGGACTTGTTCAAGCACAATTTCATGGTTAGCAGAAAAATGGCCTTTGTGGAATTGTGCAGGACCATCAAAATCCATAAAGAACAAATTGGAAGAAGGGTTGGGTAATTCCTGCAGGACAGATGCACTTTTTTATTATACTCCATCCAGGGACTTCATTTACTGACAAAAATTGAGGGCAAGACTTCGAGAATCAAACCTTACTTCCAAGCAAAACTGCTCTACTCAGGTGTAGATGCTGAGGAGGCTAGCAGAGAAAAAATTCTCCACTTTTTACTGTCTCGTGAAAGTCTCCATTCTCACACAAGCTAGCTGTCTGATGGTTTGCTAGTTGGTAAACGTTTGCAGGTGCAAGGCTGTTGGGAGAACATAGTGGAATTGTTTTAGTTTACTGGGAATAATATTTTGAAATGGGTGGTTATACCTCTTAGCCTATCACCTTGGTAGATGGTTGACCGATGGGACAATCATGTAATTTCTCTTTTGCGATCCATGCTACAAAAAGATGGGGTTTTGGCATTAAAAGGTCAGCTTCAACTATCTTCTCTGATCTGAGTGCATATCGTTTTTCGCTGTCCCTGCGTGCAACAGCAACACTCAGGCTCTTGTTCATCACTACTGAAACCAAGAGCAAACCTCATGCTGACTTTTAGAAGAAAGGGGTTAAGATTACCTCATTTTGCAGATTACAGATGTATTTAGTGTTAGTTTTGAGTAGTAAACATCATTAGGAAAAGCAGCGAAATAATTATCCCAAAAATTTCAGGTTTTACCTAAAATATTTTACTTTTCACCTTCCAAAAAATTTCTGCACTTAATTAATCTAAAAAACCTAAAAAAATATTCAAGTGCATACATATTCTTCTCAAGTAGTCTTCTATGGTTATCCAAAACTTATAAGAAAAAATTATGCTGGCTGTTCATGATCAAGGCAACATTTTGCTATTCAGGAAATTTTTACTACAATAGCTAGACCATGAAAAATTGCTGTCAGGGTTAATTGGATTCCACTTAAGCAATCAGAACATAAATAGCTTTGATTGTCCCAGTGTTTTATATGGCAGAACGAGTATGACTAAGGTAATATGTAAAACACAACATTGATTCATTTTTCCTCTGGCAAAAAATGACTTTATGCTATTGCATAAGAGGTCATGGTAGTCTGTGTCTTGAGCAGATGTGATCCTCAGAACAGAAAAAAATTCCTGTTTAATATAATAAAAAAAAAGTGGACTCAAAACCTATCCATTTTCATTGACCACATTGCGTTTCTGGGATGTAAAGACCCACCTGAATACTCAATAGGATTTATCAGTTCCTGTGTACCTGAAAATATTGTGGCTTTTGTTATAGAACTAATAGAAATATTTTTTAAGTAGAAACTCTTCTTTCTAGTTTCTATTCTAGTAGTTCCTCATTCTTGTATGGCAGTACAACCCACCAATACAACAAAATGTTCAAACGTAATAATATCTAAATTACATTATAGTTTTTATAACTGAATCATGTATAACATGCTTTCTTAGAAGCTAAATGAAGGTATGAAGACTGTCTGGAATTAGGTCAAATATGGGTGATTGACAATAGATGCAATGGAAATTGCTTGCTGTACGTCACCCAAACACATCCAACCACAAAAGGCATTTTCCATAGCAATATACTGATCACTTAATATCTAAAAAAATCCCAACTGTATTTCTTATATACATCCCAAAGACCAAGAATATTTATTTCCAACAACTAAAAAATATTCTGCATTTTGTGTTGTGGAGTGCAGGAGGTGACAGGTAAAACACAGAACTAGAATGTAGAAAAATACAAAAGACATTTTTCTTTGTAAGCACACACATGGAATTCCTCTGGCTCTTGGAAAAATTGAGCCATTCTACTCTTAGGAACAGATTTTTCTGCTCTGGTTTAGCCATCTAGAATTTAGGTGTTAAGGCTGAGCAAGGTGGTAAGACATTCCTTTCACAGCTACTGGAGAAAAACCGTCACCTTTGTAAAGTAACTTATTCTCTTCCTGCAATGGGCAGGGGAATCTCATTCTACGTGCTATAAACTTCCTGGGCTTTGGAAAAATGTAATAGAGTGTGGATCATATTCGTTCTGGGCAGACATTGTGATCTTACTGACAATAAAGAGAATTCCTGTTTTTTCCTAGGTTGTCAACAAATTACCACCAAATTTAGAAAATAAAATGCTACTGTTTTATGAATTACATATTAAAAATAATCCAAAATGCAATTTCTGTCAAATGCTTCTGGGTGCTATGAGGACTAGATTAATTTTCCACAGAAGTTAATACCTAGATTCAGGAATCATAATATTACTAAAATAAAATGTCTATTTTCCCTGCTATACTTTTAAACATTCAATAAGTCCTTGAATTAATTATACAGTGAGCAGAAGACCTGAAAAATTATTGTGGAAGTAAAAGAAAGAGTTCAGCATATAAGGCAAGATTATAGAATTTAGCATTTGGTACACATACTCCCCCAAAAGGAAAAAGAGTACAAAAGCAGAAATATCTTGAATACAAGTATCTAGACATGGACTGGAAGATTGCCTATAGAAATTAATATCTCCAGGCACTCAATAACTGCAGTATTTGGTTACCAGACTAGATAAGGTGCTAAAGTATCTGCATGTCATAGGTACATCTCACAGCTTCAGATTAGTCTGCAACAGAGTTTTTAGTGAAATTGGTTTTCTGCAAGAAGGCAGAACTTCTGATAGTTCTTTTGAGCTATGAAATAAAATTTTATATTTATGCTAGGAGCAACTGATTGCAAACCATGTTGTCCTGGTTTGTGATCTTGTCATGGTCACAAGAAGAACTGTACCAACACCTGCCAGCAGTGAGGCCCTGATCTTTCCTTTGTGACATGAAGCCATCTTCACTTCACTTGAATTTCTATTGTCGGGACTTTCCTGAGATTTGGTACAAAAATATTTAGTTAGTCAGCACGTGATTTACCAGTAGCTTGGTATTAGGGAATACATAGTGTGAGGAATTTCAACAGATTGTGGTGTTTTTTTCCTTCCCTAATTACCTTTGTGTATGGATTTTGGGTCATGATGCTGTATGATAAAATGCTGTTCTGGATAGTACCTCAGGAATCATTCTTATTTTTTCTATTCCTGAAGTTAAAAAAGTAAGTGAGAGACACCCTAGGAGTATGCAGAGCAGCACTACAGATGCCATGATGTCAGTCAGAATCATGAAGATGTGGGAAGGATCAGATTTGCATGCCTCAGCAGGGCAGGAGAAGAGCTGGCTGCCACAATGTCACTTTGCAATAGCAGCTTCAGCAGCATTTGGCCACAGGAGTGACCATGGCACCATTCAGCAGCAGCACCTGAATGCACAGCACCTTTGATAGCAACAGAAATGCAACGGGTGTGGTTTGATCTCAGCGGGGGGGGGCTGGTTTATTGTATCTCTTCTGATGCACTGTTTTTAGGACAGGGGGCAAGGGGACAGCTCAGGGCACTGTGAGGTTGGGAGCCAGCAAAGCAGTTGGTAGAAGAAAGAAATGCTGGAGGTCTCCAGGGATGGCAGGGCTGCTTCCATCCTCCATTTCAACGCAACAGGCTCTCTGGTGAACAGAGCTCATCCACAAGGCTATTTCCATGACATTTAAGGGTTTCTGACTGGTTAGAGAGCTCCCAAGCAGGCAATTACATCAAAACGCTCACAGAAAATGAAGATATGCCTAAAGCAGTGGGGTCTGAAATGAGAGGTACACTTAAAGGATGTAAAGAGAAACAAACCTAGGGATTTAAACATAGAAAAATTGTAGAGAAGGTGAAATGAACCCATTGGATTAGACTTGTGTGTTGAGCTCTAGGCAAAAGCAAGATTAACTTTATTGAGGTCAATAAATAAACCTCCCATTCAGAAACAAATTACTTAATTTAGCTCTTTGGTGAGACAGAGCCATCTGTAATAAATAACTGCCACTGTTGCACTAAAGCAGAAGAGGATTAAAGCTCCCATTTAGCTCCCTTGCAGAGACAAAATAGAAGGTTTTTACTGCATGTGAGCAGTATAAGTTGTTGCTTAATGCTGGGTGAATGATGGCCATCACAAAAACCATCCCAGGACACAGTAAGACACACTTACTTTTTTCCTTTGGAGCTAATATTTCCAGATTGGTAATTTAAAAAGAAAACCTTCCTCCTTTTCCATTCTTTTTTAATCCACTTAACTACAACAAGCCCTGCTGCCTATTGCCCTCTGGCTCTTCAACCTATGGTTTGTCCCTCTGTTAAAGAATATTTCTGCCAGATCCATGTTATGAGTAATTGATGTAAAACATTTCTATCAAAAAAAAAAAATTTGGAAGATTAGGGGACCAAGAATTATATTTGTTTCAAAACTACTGCCTGGAAGCATTGAGATATGTTCTAAAGGCAATAGATTTTAACAATCTTAGCAACAAGATGCTGATGAAAGCATATATGGCAAAGAAAATACAATAAAATACTTATGTACATTCTGATTTAAACAGTTTCAACTCAGTGGTCCTCAATTTTTACCATTCAAATATCTGAATAAAATGAGGTTTTCACCAAGCTTCTTATCCCCTGTACCTTGTACTTGGTCTTGTTAAACCTCATGACACCAGCCCACTTCTTGAGCTTGTCCAGGTCCCTCTGGATGGCATCCCATCCTTCAGGTGTGTCGACTGCACCACTCAGCTTGGTGTCACCTGCAAGTTTACTGAGGGTGTACTCAAGACCTTTGTCATTAATGAAGATAATAAACAACAATTGTTCCCAATGAGAACCACTGTGGGACACCACTTGTCACAGAATGGTTTGTGATAACTGATTTGCTGAATTTATACAACACAGTCTGCTTGTGTAAAATGCATTTTGTTCACCATTCACATGGCAATAAAGAACACTGAAATAATGAATTTTTCTTCAGCAAATAAATCTGTTTAAATGGTGTTAAAGTGAGAATTTTTCATTACAGAGAAAAGAATCTGAAAATTCTTTAAGCCCATAATATCCAAATTGCAGTCCTGGGGAGCTAGGAGCCATTCTTTGGCTCCAAGATCAAGGTCTGCTTAAATTCACACAACTAAACAGTTGTCCCCTCTCCTTCCATAGCCAATGTGGTCTTTTTCACACTTCTCCTTAGCAAAAATTTCTGGCCCATCTTAGTGGCGTGCACACCACCTTAAATGGATTGCAATTGCTCCCAGGAACACCAAGTAACTAAATTGTGAGCAAGCATAAATAGACTTTTTGCTTTAATATCTAATTCAGATATGGGTTATTCAGAAATACAGTTCTTGAGTCAACTGGCTTTAAGTCTTGACCATATCTTGAATATTAACATTAAAAGTATTTCATTTGATTTGATTTAATATAAATATTAATAATATCTGCTAATATTTAATACTGGGGGAAAGTGTCTCCCTAATTCAGAGAGACATCAAATAATATATTTTATCTCTTTTTCATTAATTTTTAGTTATATCTTTCTTAGGACTGTTAAGTTCTACCTAGTTTTTGATCAACATTTTTATGGTGATAAAAAATAAAGCCCTTTTATTTCTATTTTAAGTGGTTTCCATCCTCCTTTTCCCTCTGCAACTTGTTTCTGTCCATCAGCTAGAACAGGGACATTTGATTTAGAACAGCTGAGAGGGTAGAGATTTCTGGAAAGCAGTGCAGAACAAGGGCAGGGAAATCTTATCAGTGACTCTCAGATCCCCAAGATGTGCGGATGAATGTCAAATCAACTGGCTGCCTGGCTGCCTTTTAATCTCTGGTGAATGGTTAGTAGCAAGAAGACGGTTTTAATCTTTTTATTCCGTATCACTTTGCAGCTGAGCTCTGTGGGCAAAATGAATAGTCAACATTTCAAATCACAGATGGAATTGTTGCTCTGAAGCTTTGGCTTAAGTAGAGACCAGTTTTGATAACAAGTTGGTAAAGCTTTCACTGGGAGAAAGTCGGGGTTGGCATCCTGCCTGGATCACACCATCGTCAGCAGAAAGATTTCCATTCACACCAGCTGCACTAAAGCTCCCCACAGAATCCTAAAGATTTTTTGGTCTGAAAGTGATTATATACTTCTATATTGAAGAACTTCAGAGTTTACTCAGCCTTCAAACACAAGAGTACCTAAGAGGTAGGTGGGACTTTAAGGCTTCAGGACTATAATTTTGTACCACTAAAAGTTTTGTACGACTGCTTGAGTAGAAGTGGCAACGTAATCTTGCATCTCAGGAAGTTGGGATAGACAGGAGTGTTACATTAATTGATGATAATGGTTACCAGTTTTCACTGCAGAATTTAAATGCAGCAAATGCATCTCAGTTTCTGCCAGTATTTGAATGCCAACAACAGTATTGTGCTAAAGCAGTTGAGAGATTAATAATTTCCCTTTCCACACAGCACCTAACCTCTAATACATTTGCTCCATCTACCAGTGGTGCAACATTTATGAGAGTCTTAAGGAGCAGTCCAAGGTGTAGTCCACAGTGGCAGCATATTCCTGCTCTCAAACAGGTGGTGTTGCAGAAGTTTTTAAGTAATTTTTCTCTTGATTTAGAGAAGTAAATCCCAAAGAAACCAGTGGCCTCTCAAAAGGGTGCTCTATTGCTGCCTGCCACTTTTGGGGGCCTGTATGACCACTTGTGCTGGTGTCCATAGCAAGAATAGCTGCTAAAAGTGGGAAGAAGCAAGTCCTGATGACAGTAGTTTGCTGATTGCCGTGGTAACTAGGGGCAATATTTTGTCTATAAATGGTCAAGGTGTAGGTTGCCATCCAGTGCTCCTCAGAGCAATGTTCTTATCATAACCATAACAGGAATTATCTAGCACATCCCAGAATCACACACATTATCATAGACAACAAATGTGGGGTAGAATTAGACACGTCCATGCTGTATTCCAGACACATTCCAGAACATGTGCCCTCAGCCTATCCCCTAGGAGCTTTTGCTGCCCCTGGTGAAACATTTCTAGCATTTCCACCACTGCTGACTTGCTGCAGCTTCTACACCCTGTTACTTTAACTTGCTGTTGCGATTGAGGGTTTGTACTCAGCACTGCAGCTCAGTGCCTACCACAATCCCTCTGTGCTGTTGTAACATGCTCTGATTTATGATACTGAGGACATTATGAGGGAAAAAATGCATTTTGTTTTGAGAGGAAAAATATGCTATTTCCATTAAAACAAAGACCAAAATTGTTACTAGCAGATGATGAAAGAAGGCAACCAAAACCAAATTTCTAACTTTTCTATTAAACTATATAATGAAACAAGAAACATTTCTGATCCTTTGAATTTAAGACTGCTACTGTTTGCATATAGCTATGGACACTTATTTCTAAACATCCTCATGGATTCTAGAACTTCTCTAATAGAATTTTTAAAAATAGCTGAATGAGGGGAAAGAAAATGTCTCTAATCTATACAAAAAAATGAAGATGTGTAGTGGTTTTTGCAGGACAAATTAGATAAAGCATGAGAAAATTACCCATTGCTCTGAAAGACATATTTGAAATATAAATGTCTTATTATGTTATGAGTAAGTTCTGGGAGGTATTGAGTAATACTATTAGTATTGAGTAATAGTAATAACAAATCAGGTTTGGGGTGGGATAAAGCCTTCCATAGTGATGTCAAGTTAGATGAACCTTCTTCAACATGTTGTTTAAATAAACACTGGCAAATTGGCAGTATCATAGTAGTCTGGAACAACTAAGAAAACATACTTCAATGCAAGTGAAGGAAGGTAGTAGCAAGCAAAACATACTTGAGTTAACTGCTGAATTTGGTCCCTCTACAAGGGTAAGAGGTTTGAACATTATGGGCAGTCGTTTTTACCTTTTTTAGTTTTTTCCAAACAAGATTCTAGATTAATTTAACAGAGATACAGAAAGTTTTTTACAATGCTGTTCCATTTTAGTTTGCAGGGAAATTCAGTATGTTGAATTATCAGTGACTGGATGTTGGCACAAAGAAAGATGAAATAAATTATTCATAACAGCATAGAAGTGTAAAATTTCACAGGAGGGATTAAACTGGAGTGACTCATTCAATCTATCTTGCTGTTTACGGAGGTTTCAATAACCTACTGAGGGTGGAAAAATTTGCCATGAGACTCAGGTCTCAGGTCAGGTAAAGAGATGTTTTGAACGAGTTAATTGTGAAAGCTGTGTTTGAGTAATGTGTTGTCTAAAATAGGGTTGAAAGGTACTAACAGCTTCCATGCAGTGGGTCTTTGGCTAAATACAGAATAACAGGCTCATTCACAGATGGTGGAAGTGTTAGGTCAACGGAACTAGCAATCAAGTCTGTCCACAGAGAGTAACTCAAAACACCACTCGAAGTAATGGGATCACAATCAGAAGCTAGGACACGACACTGCTGGATATCCATACGCATTTGAAGCTGAAGGCAATGGTACAATCCTTCAGAAAATAAAAAGATTTCAAGAAGCAGCAAAAAATTAGAGTTTCTCTGTCCCAGAACTGACAGAAGATTCAGATGTGGCATTTGAAAGCAAAGAAATTTCCCGTTTAATATATGCAAGAAAACACCTTCATGTACATCCCCTGTAAACAAGCAGAACTTCAACAAAACAAATCCAGGTCTTGACATTTGTCCCTCTACCACAATTAATCTCACAAGTGCCTGATCATGAACTAATAACTCTGATTAATGGGGCAATATATATTCAGAAGCAAAAAGATAAGAAAGACGGCATTTTTATAGTTCCATAAGGTCTTAAACATGTGTCTGTATCTGACCACGATAGTTTGAGGTCCTTTCCAAGGTCATCTAATATATTTCTGTGACATCACAGATTTTTTTAGAAGAATTTGAAAGGATGGTGAGATTTTGACTGGAAGATCGTTGTGAAAGAACATTCTGGCACAAACATCAAGCTGAAGAATAAAGTTAAAAGAGAATTTGTATGACTAGGAGGCTATAGCAGGATGAAACTGCTAGTAAGTATTTGCAATTTGTCATGGGGCTTGAAGAGAATTCTCCCTGGAGCTGTGAAAATGTTCATAGTTAAAGCTCAGACTAAGTAAGATGTGACAAGAAAAATTCAATTTCTCTGTAAACATATGCCCATGATTTGAATAAGCATGATTAGTTGGAAGGATGTTTTGTGCAAGACAAATGTTTTGGCCCAATTCTTCAAAACCTAGCAGGTAATTTAAAATTAGTTGAATGTCTATGCTGTATCCTCAGTACTCACTCGTCTTGGATGATTCCTGATGCTTGCAATGATGTTGAACTGTCAGTTTTATAAATAACAGCAGAGTAGCAGTCTCTGTGTAAGCAGGTCTATTTGGCACAGTATTTGCAGGTCTCGAAGTATGGTGAGATTCAGGTAAAATCTCCCAAGGCATGATTTTGCTATGAAGGGCAACAGTCAGAGGAAAACTTTGATGGATAACAAGTTAATGATTGACAAGACAGGGCCAAGTTCAGGTATTCAGCACCAATTCTGAGAGCCCAGCAGCCTGCTGGGATTTTTTACCAGGATATTAACAGAAATAACTGCCATTTTTGGTTATCAGACTACCTCAAAAACCCCTTAGTTGATTCTGATAACGAGAAAAATTACAAGGAAGTTTGTTTAGTAATGTTTTCACTAACTTCATTTCTGCTCCACCTGCAGCCTGCAGAATCACAGACAGTCAAAATTTCTGGGAAGAAGCTTCAGGATTTAATAAGTGCAATAATTTTTAAGACTGGTTTCCTTGGTGTCTCCTGACCTTTTCTTTTACAGAATCATTTTAGTATCTTTTAAGAATTTCTGCATATCTTTGTGCAAAAAGTGAGACTCACAAATGGACATATATCTGATTTTCCAAAGAAGCTTGATTTCTATGACATGGAAGGATTATTCATTTCTATGGTCTTCTATATAAGCCCTACCTTTCTGTGAATTATTTCAACAACTACTGTCTTTCTCAGTTTGATGGTTCAAGTTGTGACCTCATGAATCAGTATTTTGCTGTTACTTATTTAGTAAGACAGTGCTGTTTTATGAACACACGATGCCCATGTAACTATACTTGTGTTTCCACACTATTTAAAAATAAGAAAACAAAAAAATGCTTCAAATACAGTACAAGCACTTTAATCTTATAAATGAAGGAGAACAAGAAAAGAAGCACAACTGTGATGGGAGAACAGAATAGAAGTAAAAAATCATTAAGATGCATTAGCCTCTGATTTCAGTAAGGATCATGATGTTAAAAACAGAATCATTAAATATTTGCAGTTGAAATGCACCTCCAGAGGTCATCGTCCACTGTTCACTCCCTGCTCCACCTACTCAAAGCAAATCGAATCAGAGCAAATTGCTCAGGGCCATGTTTTCTTGATTCTTGAGCATCTCCAAGGATGAAGAGTACACAGCAACTCTGACCAACCAGTTTTGGACCAACCTCATATTTAAAAAATAATAACATTGTATTGCTGTGTTACAATGAATCACAATTTGCCATGTTCCAACTTGTTTTCCTCTGTTCCTAGGGACAAAGGTTATCTAGTCATTGGAGATGAGGATATGAACATGGAAATAATCATAATTAAGAAGGAAACAAAGGGGCTAATGATCTGAAGATTGTTATTTAATTAAGGTGAGTAGAAACTCATCTAATAGTTTGGAACACTGTGAGTCATGCCGAAGAAGGAATTGTTGAGATTAGTAACAAAGGCTTCTAAAGATAATCACTGGCAGTGTGTTCTTAACGTTTACATTAATAATCTGGGCAGCAAAACAGCACTTTGTTAATGTAATTTGCTGACAACATAAACTTGGAAGATAAGAACAGTACAGAGAGAAATCAGAACTGTGTAGACACATAAATAGATAACCTTAACCTGAACAAAAAGCATAAATGCATCAGATTTAATAATATAAAATGCACATAAATAACGCAGCCATATGCGTCTCCCAAGTTCACACTTTTTGACACATCTGTGGGTCTTGGGCTAAGGCTCAGCCCACTCCCTTGGTTAGGGTTAGGAGAGAGACAAATTTTAGAAAACTGACAAACCATCGTGATCAAAATAATGCCTAGGCCATTTATAGCTGTTCGGGAGCAAGGTTCAGTCCAAGACTAAGGTTCGTGCTAGATTTTGGGGTTAGTGTTCAAAGACACAAAGGTTAGAGCGTCTCTCATAATCTGTTTTTAATTAGAAGTACCACTGCAGTGGGCATGTGTGACAAGGTTTAGGTTGTGGGGTGGGTAAGGGGTGGCTTCTGTGAGAAGTTGCCAGAAGTTTTCCTCATGTCCAGCAGAGCCAATGTCAGCCAGCTCCAGGATGGATCTGCCTTTGGCTAAGGCCAAGCCCATCAGTGATGATGGGATAACAGATACAAGAAATGGAAAATCTGCTGTGTAACAGTGGAGTGGAGTGGAGAGAGGAGTGAAACTACATAGAGAAACAGAAGTGTGTGAGGACTCCTCCTGAGGGGGAAGGAGCAGCAGAGGCAATGTATGATGAGCAGGTCACAGCCCCCATCCCCCACCCCCTACCCCTCTGCATCACTGTGGGAAGGAGATAGAGAATTTGGGAGTCAGGTTGAGCACAGGAAGAAGGAAAAGATGGGGGAAAGGTGTTCTGAAATTTGGGGGTTTTTCTCATTTTCTTGTTCTGATTTGATTGGCAATAGATTCAAATAATTTCTTCAAGCTGAGTCTGTTTTGCCTGTGATAGTAATTGGCGCGTGATCTTCCCTGTCATTATCCCAAACCAAAAGACTTTCATTATTTTTTTTTCCCCTGAGGAGGGGAGTGGTAGAGCAGCTCTGATGGGCACCTGGTGTCCTACCAGGGTCAATCTACCACAACCACTAAACAATTTCTAAGCATTTTCTGAAGTGAGGAAACAAACCTTACTCTCCAGACCAGTGGGTTCATCCAGCCATGAAAGCACTAGTCCTAACATAATTAATATCTGTCACAGCAAATATAGTCTACAAGGGAACAATACAGCTTTTAATTTCCTCCGTACACTATTTGTCTCATCCTGGTGTCAAACATTATCTTGCTCAAATACCACAGAAGAAAATGAAACCTATGTATGGCTAGTTTTGAGCATTCAGCATTGGATTGTACTGATGTGTGAACATAAGAACTGATACTAGTATGTATTAACAGTTTGAGGACTTATTTAAATCTCTTAGCACTGCTGAATTGAATTCACTTATATATATGAGTCTCCTTTTGCTGTACACGCAGGTTCTCCCGACACCCTTGTATGAAGAGCTGAAATATTGAAAGTAGGATCAGGGTAGTGCCAGAAATGTCATGTGATAGTGAAGTCACTTGTCTGAAAAAGGCTACAGCAGAAGCAGGATGGGTAGAAAAGGCTTCTAATAGCATCCAGATTGAATGGATTATTGAGTGCACACTGTGGAAATGGAACTAATTAAGAGGTTGCATAGTATGCTTCTAACATCTATAATCTGATAAGGGACCCTCGCTACTTATTTTCTTTCAGCCATATAAACAGAGAAAATGAGGTTTGGGAAGATTTTTGAAGAGCACATTACCAGTGTGCAGAAGGGATAATTTCAGTGGTGACTGGGGAATGTCCTGCTCACTTGTACACTTTCGGTGTCTGGGAGTCCTGAATGCACTATTCAGCTTTGACTCCCCTGGGGTCCTACGCTGTCTTACAGTAGAAATGCACACACACGAAATATTAACCTCATTAATTAGGTTAATTAATAACTTAATTAACTCTCTTGTTAGTAATGTGCTAAGTAGTGCAGAGCAGTTTAGATATTGGAAGGTACAGAATAATATTATTGTTCTAGTTATTAAGGGTCACGGCATTCTTACTATTAAAAATCCAGTTTAATACAAATAAATCATGTCATCTGGCTCATGAGATTGGAGAGAAACAGAATTTTTCCCACTGCTGAAGGACTCCCTTAATCAGTTACAGAGAAGTTGTGTACCTGAATATTTTATCAGAGAGCCTTACTCCCTCAGATATTCCTGGCAAGAGGAGAACAGCTGAGAAAGAAAGGGTGTTAAAGTGCCTCAGCACTGCTCAGTGTTAGAGGATAAGGAGGTGGCTTTTTGATATTGCTTACCTGTGTCCTCTTCTCACCTAACACTTCAACCGTACCCCTACGTGCACACTGTCATCACGTTGTGTAGGCAATTCACCTGGCTGCGAACTTCTGTTCATATGAAAAATTAGTCTCTGGTAATTATGAATATGTTGGGAAAGTCAACACTGCTTTCCAGCTCTCAAGGTTATGTGTACCTGTAGGAAGATTTTCACCAGAACTTCACAAGAATAAGTGAACTGCTAATTGTAATTATTTTTCCCGAAGAACTGGGATGCAGGAGTTTTTTCAGGTTAAAATGACACATTATAATTTTCTTTTCTTTTTGGAAACAACTGGATCACTGAACTTGAAATTACAACAAATTGCTTTAGGTTACCATCAGGCCTGGACATATGCTTAAATACTTCAGATTTGGCAACTGAAGAAAGCAAAAGCAGTAGTGTGAATTACAGGCATCATTAAGAGTGTTGCCTGTAGTAAAATAGGACTGTTCATTAAACTATAGTTCTTAGCCAGTTAGACCTTTAAATATGGTGTATTATAAAAATTATAGCAATCACCATAATAATTAAATGAGTCATCTATGATTACACCTGTGCTTAATGTCATGCTTAAGGCAAGAGTGGACAGGCTTTAAAATGTTAATTGACCTTTAGGAAAGAAGAATTAGATTGATGCAATATGAAGGACTACATGGTACCTTGTTCCTAAGTAATAGAGTGTGGGATAATAGGAACCTTCCCTATGTTTCTCCGCGACCTCCTTGGACTTCCATGAAGAAATTTTACCTGCAGGCCTAAAAATTAATTTATTTTAAGACTTTTTGTATTAAGCAAGACAATTGTTTCTCTCTTTTTTGCTCAAATTTTAAAGAATTTAAACATTTTATTAATACTGTTATTAAGAAGAACTTTGTTAGTGGACAGTCCTGCAGACATCATCCATTATTGACTGGCATTTGAACCTGTGGTATTTAACATTTTAAGTTCGCAGTAAAACCAAGTGAATAAAACACTGAGCTTTCAGGAAACTCTGATACTAGCTAGTACTTGGGAGTGACATAGTATTCCTGCATCATACAGGTTGTATAGGGTGAGGCTACCTATATTTACAAGGCTTGAACAGGCTGCAGAAGCCTGAAACAGCCTTAACAGGACTCACAAAGCAATTTTCAGACTAACATTGCACTTATCTGCCAATCAAAGGTAACTGAGATGTTTCTTTTCATTTCTCCTCCTTCTGATGGTTCATGACTGCCACAATAACATTACCTCAGTGTTCCATACTCACCACCTGTGACATTCCTATATGTCACTTCCACCTCCTTTTTTCTCTTCAACTCCCTGTGCAGGCAGAACTAATGCTGTGGCTAAAATGACTGTGTTACAACTACAAGTATCTTCACCTATGGAACCTTTCATTCCTTTTTCTGTTTGTCTGCTTATACTTTTCTTTTACTTTTTGTTATTTCACCCTAAAAATCAGATTGAAATAAAGTCTTTGGTCTCAGCCCTGAGTGAAGATGCAAGAGCTAAAAGAATTCTGATTTTTGTCAGAGAGCTCTGTAAATCTATAAGCAAATAAAAGAAACTAATAAAACTAATTTACATGAGGGACTCCCCTATGCTCTCTGCCCTGGGAGTAGGAAGATGACAAACTCCATTAGTTTGCCATCAGATGCCCATTCCAATAAAAATCAAAAGCTATTTGAGATGCTCTATGGTATCTCACATTGCCACTAGCCAGTGATCCAGAAAGGCATGGGCCTTTCACAGGTTTTCAGCAGCTGTGTTTTGTTCAGTCTATTAAGCACCTCTCATCTGTTCCAGAGACAAGTATGTTACTGGTAATTTCAGGTTAAAATCTGTGTTAGTTTTTTCCTCATGCACTCATTTGCTTCTCTGATGGCAGAGAAATTCTGTGCTTCTGTGATGAGACCAGAATTTCCCTAAGAACTCCCTTAAAATAGGACCTGCTGCCATACCCCTCAGGGGCATCTGAATAGGTCTGCTCCAAAATGCAGTCTTCTTCCTACAGAATGAGGTGGGGACAGTACAGGGTTAGTGTTTGCAGGATTAGGAATCTTCAGAAATGTGAATATGCTTCCCTACCTCTGGAAAAGGCTATTTAGATCTATATTGTCTGAGGACCCAAATGAAGGCATTAATACTCAGATGACCCCAGAAAACTTGGAATCTAGATGAAAACCCTCTGCCAAGCGGATCTAAAGATTGCTCCCACATCCCCCTGTTTTACGTGGGGAATTCTGTTAGACAATGCCCTCATTTTAAGCCCAGCTGGAGATGAAACACCACACAGCAATTCAGTGGGATTGGGGAGAAAATTGGAAGATGAGGGGTACATTTGGAGTGATGCAATTACAAAGAGACAGGATGCCTATACGGTTGGCAACCCTGAACATCTCACAAATGAATCACCATTTTAGCACCCATTTCCTTTCTATGATTTTTTTGGTTTGTAATTTAAGTAGCTCTTTAGGAAAGACTTCAGGCTCACAAAGGCGGGTCACTCAAGGGGATGTCCTCTAGGTTTACTCCCCGGCTTACTCTGAGCCAAAGTTACTTTGTACACTAGTGTTGTTCTATGTTTCCCCCGGACACAAAAAAAAAAAAAAACAAAAAAACCCCAAAAACCAACAAACAAACAAACCCACAAAAAAAATAAACCCAAACCGAAAAACCAAAAACAACCCAAAACAAAACCAAACCAAAACAAAAAAAAACAAAAAAAACTCCAAAAAAGCATAGTCAAAGAGGCAGAACATTAGTAAAAGAGAGATGGCTGACAAAACCCCTTTGGCAGACACTCTCCTGGTATCCACAGAAGTTTGTGGACTAAGAAAGTGACAGCAGCGTTCACATTAGGTGCTTTCAGGGTCAGGAAGGTTAGACAACTGATAAACAACACAAACATGGGTAATTTAGTCTGCACAGCATGAGCCAGAACCTCTGGGGAACAATAAAGCTAAACACGAATTTGTTCTCTGCTTCTAAGACATGCTACAAGTAGGCATGCACAAGACTATGACTATTTTTGCCTTCAGTCTTCAGACCCTTTGTCTTACCTCTCTTAGGATCCCTGATCCTATACAATCAATGATGATCTGAAACTGTGATTATGTAGGAGCCAAGAAAAACACATGGCACATAACAGTGGAAGGTACAAAGGTCCACTTTAGCATCCTGATACAAGACTGTATCATAATAAAAACATCAGCTCTCACTGAGGCCATTTGGAAGCTGCTCACAGGTAAAGTTAAGCGAGGAAACACATTTTCTGTGTTTCCTCGCTTAACTTTCCTTTTGTTTCCCTGTTACAATCTCTTGAGGGAATATAACCGGTTAATAGATCGGCTGCCTCAGTTTCTGCCTCTTTCTTTCTTTTCTCCCATGGATTTCTGGTCTCAGAAACCCAACATGCTGTACAGTACAGGCTACAACGCTCTGTAAGCCCCACATCTGATTCTGGTGCCTTGACAGTCACAGAAACATTGTTGTCACAGCTCACAAGGCTGGACTAGTGCCAGCTAAATATAGTTTTAATAGGACCGCACTCCCTGGTGACTGAGGAGGCTTAACTGCCATATGGTCTCTTCAGGATTCTTTCCCACTATGACCACGAAAGTGAATTGCCCTTCCACAAGCTGTACAAGGGGAGATCAAGAAGTAATATTAAGAGAGAGAATATGAAAGTACAAGGTGTCTGGCAGTTTTATAGGCTAGCATAGGAGTAATTCATCGTGCAGACTAAGTCCTACTGAAAGGATGGCAGCAAATAAAGGGACAGAAGACACAAAATTCACTCTCCTATAGCACATTTTGCTTCTAATGTGGAAGGTTATTTATCTGTGTTTCTTCAGCGTTTTCAAAACTTCTAAGAACCAAACCTTCAATATAACAGAAATGATCCAGCAGTTTTCAGAGAGCAAGCTTTGGCAATTTCCACAGGAATACAGGGGAAAATAATACCAGCAAGGAGCAGGGATGTCCTGATGAAAGTAGCTATTGACTTTTCATCAAATCCTTGAACTGATAATTAAACGAAGTGAGATAAAGAACAAAGTAGGTGGTATTAAAATGTAATCAGTGATAAATGCAAATGTCAATAATCTAATTAGTGCTATTCTTCCTTGAGAGGCAGTAAATAATAAAACCACAGAGGATTACAGTCTAAGATTAAGACTACACTTAAGGACTTCCTGCTGTATAGCAGAAACTCTATTGCAAAACTAGTTAAGCATTCATACTTGTCCTTCCATCAGCATGGCTATTTCTTCATGGGAGACATAGTTTTACTCTACCAATCCAGAGCTTACAAAGTACTGAGGCTACTAGACAAATGAACTGGCAAACACCTTCATGACTTCACACTAATGTTAGATTTACCCTGACTTCACAAACACAGTCCGAGCAATTGAGTGCCTCAGTTTTACTTCTTTGTTGTTCAGAGTCAGTATCCATACATCAGAGTTCTTTCTAGCTGATGTCCCTGAGGGAAGCACAGGCACTCCCTCAAGAAAGCTGATTTCCCTTGTTGAGACAGACACACCAACAAACCACCATAGCTTAGTGATGTTATCTTTGCCAGTGAAAGCACTCCTCCATCAGCCTGTTTCCACCTACATAAGCAATTTTGCTGGCATAAAGATGTAAAACAGAAGACATGATTTGTTCACACTCCTATGATGGCAGTATGTAGTACCACTGAACTCTCTCAGCTTACATTGAAGACCCTAACCCAAAAGCATGTAAGTTCTAGCCAGGACAGCAAGTGTTGGCTAAGCCAGCATCCCCCCTAGGCGATTTGGTTACATCACCAAATTCCTCTCATAGACCTGTCAAATGAAGAGTGGGCGTTTTCTGAATTTTGTTTAGCTCTTTCAGGCAAACTGTGTGGGCTGCTTGGTCAGGAAAACCCCCTCGTGCTGCTGCTCCTCTTGGCGTCTCCACGAGAGGGCTCTGCTGGCATGCCGACATAGGCACGGCTCCGTGGGACGGGGCACCTCCCGCAGGCTCCCCTGAGCCCTCGGGACTGCCGGCTCTCTCCGGGGCAGGCCCTAGAGAGACAATTCAGTCAGATTGGCTGAAAAAAATTTAATACACAAAACTCAAATCTGGGAAGAAAAAAAGAAAGAGAGAAAGAGAGAGAGAGAAAGAGAGAGAGAGAGAAAGAGAGAGAGAGAGAAAGAGAGAGAGAAAGAGAGAGAGAGAGAGAGAAAGAGAGAACAGCAAAATCAAATGTCCACCATTTTTCAGCCAAAAATATTGGTCTTGACCCAATAAGGAGGTGTGCCATGGGGCCTCTTTACAAAATAAGGGCCAAAGTTTGCGGTGAAAAGTCAAAACCTGCCATAGAAAAAAACCACAAATAATATGTCACTAACTTTATTCTCCAATGACTTTGGTTTCTCTTATGTCTGAGAGCTTCATTAGGGTTGATCCTCACTCCATGGCTGCTGTGTCTCCTTCAGCAGTGTAAATCCAGGTGAACAATGTCCATCTCTCTCCTGTCCAAGGGCGTGTAGTGTTTACTTACTTCACAGGAGAAGCTAAATAGTGAGATCACTTTGTTTCTTGTTTGTCCCTGTACAAGTGGCCTCATATTCCCTCATAAGTGAAAAGTACAATCTGTGTAACTGAGCATAGGTGAAAGGAAAACTGAGGCAAGGGCTTTCATCAATGTACTCTGCATAAAATCTTTCTGCACTGAATAATGAGATTCTGAAACAGAAGTCAACTGTGATGCGCACAGCATCAGGAAAGCAGAACTAGGTCACTGTCATGTCTAGAAATATATTGTATGCTTCACCATAGCAAGGGGTTGGCTTTATATATTGGAAAGTTGTAGAATATTATTAGTTTTCTAAAAATATAAGTAATTCTTACTTTTCTCTCGAATAATTACAGAGGTTTTGCGTGCCTAAAGGTGACTACATGTGAGGTTTTTTTCTATTTTTGTATATATATGAAATAGTGCTGTACTCTGCAAACAGCTTTCAAGATATTCTTATAAAAAGAGCTTCAGCAACCTGAAATAACTGTAAACCTAATATCAAAATAACTGTAAGCCTAATGTTACCTTTTCTCAATGTGTCTTATGAATTTGAGACCTCTGGAAATTTATTTAAATCTCACAGACATCACTCAGGTGAAGAAAACTGTGACATTCCTGCAGGGATTAGGAGCAATAATGAATGTAAAAGACTCAACCCTGGTCAAGCTCACTACAATCATCTTAGTTCATAGCCTGAGCTGTCAAGTGAGCACAGAGCCCACACACCTGCTCACACTCTGACTCACATCTGGAATGAGACAACTGACTTTCCAGGCAAGAAAACTCATGCCCAGGCTAGATCTGTCTCACACACTGCTTTTGCCCTGGTAGGCAGAATGGGTGCATCCATCTTAAGCCCTAACCCAGCAGACAGAGTCAGAATGAAATGAAATTTGGTAACCACCAAATGTCTCTTATGCTTTAAGTACAGAGGGGAACAAAGCTGTGTATGTGCCAGTCTGTGTCATCCTGGTGCAATGGCAGCATTGTGCTTTGAACTGAATTTGAAGACACAACCAGAAATTTTAGCTGGTTCAAATGCAGAAGGCAGCTGCCTACTGCCTGCTCAGCACATCTCCAATGATGTGCAGCACAGAGCACCATGCAGAGCACCCTGGCTCCCCGGTCATCTGTAACCTATGGCCAGCTGTAGCTCGTGGAGTAACACTTGCCTTTGTCTTTGGCAGAGAATATTTTGCTACTTGCTCTGAGGGTAACAGTGAAGCTCATTTTGGCATCACTGGTAGAATAATAGTTCTGAAAGAATAACTGCTACATGAACTCAAACGGTGGTACAAAAGTCTCACATAAAATTGGATCAAAAGTCTAGAACTCCTTTAAACTACACACTCCACCCCCCTCCCCACCTACATATGCCATTTTGGACTCTATCACAACTACTGAATTCACCTGAGAGCCCTAATTGAACCCTACCTCAGCTGAAATGCCTGAATCTTAGTGGCATAGTGGTCTCAAGGAAGGGCATTTAACTAACACTTGCATTAACCCATGGTGAGTGGCCTGCAGCTCTTAATTTCCAGACCATGCTGAAACACCTTCCAGTTAATTTGGCTTCTGGTGAAGAACGTTGATGATGAAGAGCAGCATTTTGGACAAAAAGATGTTAAAATCTGATGTTTGGCTTTTTGAATTTTATGTTGTGTCGTTCTGGGTTTGATTGACTTTTAATATGTGTTTCATCCCAAATGCTAAGAGACATAATTTAATGAACTGGAAAATAAAATTGTTGATTTTCAGCATGACTGCTTAGAGATTGGAGTGCTTAGTCATTCTTGAGTCTATGACATTTTTAAATGTTGCACAAGGTTTTCATCACATCCATTCTGCTACAATCCTATCAAATCAGAAACCTTACCTCTCCCCTCTCAGCAACTGATAGGAGGAGAACAGTCATTAGAATCAAAAGACCATGCAGTAGGCTGGAAAGGTAGTGCATAAAGGTTTTTTAGAAAACCTAGAATGGATTAAAATCTTGGTAGTCAGTCTGAAACTGTGAAGTATTTTCCATTTGGCAGGCAACATTCCAGCACATTTGCAGCTAGAAGTGAGTCTAGTCAAGGTATCTATCAGTCCAGGTGTATGTTTTGATTACTTCTGGTGCAAGGGGAATACATGGTATGGAATAAACCCTATCTTGGTATCCATATAGTTATTTTAAAAATAAAGGAGATAAGCAGAAGAAGAAATGTCAGCATCCATGGCAGTCAAGCACACTACACTCTCTTCTGAGTAAGCAGTCTATGCATCCAGGGGCAGACCCAATGCTGACTCAAATGGAAGCTCTGCTGCTACAAGGATGGTCTGTGGCAAACACCAAGTTGTGGCTTACCTAACCCTTATTCCTTTCCTTAAAATACTAGGCAGGAATTGCAACAGTTGTCGCAAAAGCACAATATATACCTGTAGGGTATGCCCAGCCACTGCCCTGGAGGGATGCCTGCTGAGATAAGGAGGTTACTCAATCTCCCACCAGAACTTCCCTGGAAAGGCAACAACTTTGCAGTTACGGCAAGAAGAAGACAAACCCAGAATCCTCTGGGAGACCCTGTGCAGAACCTTTGTAGCCCATTGGCCTTTACCCTCTGATACCCACCCTCTGTATCCCTATAACCTAGCCCCCTGCCCCTGCGAGAGCAGAGAGATGCTTGTCCCTGGCTCCCCTTCGCCAGACCAATAAAGCC
>NW_008240033.1:1899477-1937659 GCF_000691975.1 Corvus brachyrhynchos | reverse complement strand
CTCTCCCTGGTCTGGCTTGGCCTGGAGGCTGCCCTGCAGAGCTGAGCTGGACTCACGAGCTGACAATCACTAAAGGGCTGACAGCCTCTGCAAGGGCCCTCCTGCCATCAGCTGAGGGAAGACACCGGGCCTCGGGAAGACGATCTCTTTTGGGACCATCTCTCCGGACCGGTCACCTCTTCCTCGGTCAGAGCTACTAACCCTACACCAGCTGCCATATATACCTATTCCCTTTTTGTTCGAAAATGCAATCTGAAGTCCATTTTTTCAATATTTCAAATTCGAAACAGCTTTCTACAACCAGATTCACTAGAGCAGTGTCCTTTGTTTTGAAAATACTATCATGTGGGGAGTTGCCTGCTCTCTGAAATTCCTAGGATAATTCTGCTATGGGTGTTGCTACAAAATTCAGTGTTGAGGATTGTGTTCCATTGTCTTAATGACATGCTTTTCATATTCTTCTGCACCTAATTAGATTCAGATCAAATGAAGTTGTAAGTGCCTGGGGATAAAGAAAAACTCTTAAAGGGCAATTGGCTCAGTCAATGCAAGCCTCTAAGGGGAGTTTGAAGCAGATGCAGTGATTAATTGGTTATTTGAACTTCTTGGGATGAACTGTTCTGACAGGACAGGTATTTTCATGCTGCCTGACTCAATTGCAAAAGCTGTTTGTGTAAGAAAAGTGCAACATCGAAGAGATAATCATTTAATGTGCACATGGGGACTGTATCATCAAAATAACTATATGGAAGCTGTGAATATGTAGTAATTAGTGTGGAGAGGCCAAGAGCCTATTTCTAAGATCTAGGATATGTTGAATAACTCCTCCAAAAGGGGTGATGTTAGTAATGGTATGACAAGTAATAAATATTTAGCTGAAATAAACGGACATCAGTAATTTAGAAGCAACTCTTGGAAAATGTAAATTCTTCTGTATTATTGTGTAGTCTTAGGTAACATGCACCAAGCCAGCACAGCAATGGCTGGGAACAAATGAAAGATTCATAATTGAGAATCCATGCCCTAGCACTGGTACCTGTTGCCTCCAATTCTTCTTGGGAATGACAGGGTTAGGATAACCTTCTAAAATTTCAGTCTGACCCTATTAGCTGGTGTTGAAAAGAAACTTCATACCCTACAGGTTCCAATCAGTCTAACAATGCAAACCCTCAACTTCTGTTTAATTTACTAATTTGGGAGCAAAACACCTTCAGCAAGAGAAGGGATTTCACAACTTTGGCTAAGGGAGTTCAGGGTGTTCAGCCTGGAGAAGAGGAGGCTCAGGGGTGACCTATCTCTACAACTCCCTGAAAGGAGGTTGTAGCCAGGTAGACATTGGCCTCTTCTCTCAGGCAACCAATCAGGATGACAGGACATAGTCTCAAGCAGCACCAGGGGAGATTTTGGAGGAATTTCTTTACAGAAAGAATGATTGAACACTGGAATGGTCTGCCCAGGGAGGTGGTGGAGTCACTGTCCCTGGAGGTGTTTAAGTAAAGACTGGATGTGGCACTTTGTGCCATGGTCTAGTTGACATGGTGGTGTTCAGTCATAGGTTGGACTTTACGACCTCAGAAGTCTTTTCCAACCTAATTGATTCTGTCACTCAGTAACTTGGTCCCTTCCAGGCTGTAACTGTACATCATCTTCTCTGGTATAACTTTGACCTTCCATGTCTGTTATTTGGGTCACGTCGTTAAAGTACAGATTGTTTGGAGCTAAGCGACTACCAATCACCTTTGGAGTCTCTCTGGGCTCTGGTATTGGAAGTACTTGCATAAGAGACTGTCTTGTAACTGACCTTTCCCCATCATCCCTCTTATGGCCTCATCTTTTTTACAGTCTGACTTACATCCTGGCATCAGTTCCTTCACCTTTCCTTGTTTTCTTCATTGCTCTCACTTTATTTTCATTTTTCTTTGCCATCCCTTTTCCCTACTGTATGTACTCTGTACAGACACATGCCCTCCCACCCTACACTGGGTTTTGTTCTATTTTTATCTCAATTTTTTTTTTCTTTTTAACAAAACACACACAGAGGCATGTACGATGCTCAAACTAGTAAGACTCCTGAAGCAAAAGAAAAAGAAACACATTGGAACATTATGTTTTGGTCTTGCTTCCCTTTGTTCTTCCCATTTTTTTGATATTTGGCTTGATCTCTTGTGAATAATCAGGCTACATAAATACTTTGCAGTAGGAACTGTATCTTTTATCGGTACCTAACACACTTCTGGATGATATGTAAAAGCTACAATCTGTGGTTAAAAATACTTGCCTTAAGAACTCAGTGATACAGGTACTTAACATTCAGACTAGATTATCTTCCTTTTGTTAGGCAACTGGCTCTGAAATAAGAAGAGCAATAGCAACATAAGGAATTAGTCAGCTTATATCAGTCAAGGGACTGCACTTGGTCCATTTATATCATGTTTGCATGGAAAAAAAAACCAAGGTACCTTTACTGCGTCTATAACTTCTGTCTGAGAAAAGAATACTCCTACACTCAAGGTAATACTTAATTTAGAGAGGAAGATGAACAAAGGATTTTAAGGTGCAAATATTGCTCAAATTGCATTCTATAACATGGTTCAGTGCTTTGAATTGTCCTGTTTTAAGATAAGATTTTACTGCTATGCACACCGAGTGATAAGTTACAGGAGTGTCCCAGTCACCAGATCGCTTCCCAGACAATCCCGTTACATTCACAGGGCTTGTGCTCCCTTTTAGCATTTCACCTGCTCAGCACGGGAGACACCAGCTCTGTCCACAACTCAGTGGTTAGCCAAATTGTCCAGGATGTTTGTTATGCGGGTCTGAGCCTGTGGCAGGCCTGAAAGACAAGTTTTTTGCCATGCTTGCCAGGGTGCTGTGACCACTCGAGTATTTGCAAGGCATGAACGGTGTTACAGAGACAGGAATGAGGCACTGAATTGTGCTGAGAGGAAAATCAGAGCCCATACAACTGCAGTTTCTAGTGTATACAAAAGAGAGGCAGAACTTAAAGCATAAGTTTCCCTCTGTCTTTTCATATGCTATCCACCTACCTTACAGCAGCTAAATCTTGATTTCTCTACCACTAGCTCTCCTTTCATTGCGCATAAAATTCAGACAGGACTAAACACTGCCAAAAGAACTAGATACCTAAGTGTTAGCATGGCAAAATCAGAATCCTTGAAGCAGACCTATAACTTTGTAACTGGAACAATTAGGCAGTGCATTAGAAAATTCAGAACGATTTCTTTGATTAGTTGTCAGCTAATAATGGCTTATTTCAATTATTTTTTAATTAAAAATATTAAGGTGCTAGAATAAACAAACCTGATCTTTTAATTTTGTTTCATACTTTTAACGTGTATGTTTTAAGAATGTTCAGTGCAAAATTAGCTTTAATGCATAACCTTTGCAGCATTATGAATAATGCTACCTTATTAAAAGTGAATAAGTCTGAAAAAAACCCCAGTATTGCACTCTTGCTCCTGGCAATGTTTTAGTATTTTATTCATCTGTTGTGATGAGCATAGACCTTCAGGTTATCATTTTCTTCACTCTGGTCTTACATTTCATATTGCAGACAGGATCAAGTTTTAGCAAGCACTGAAGGGAATGTGGTTAAACTCCCTTTTACTATTTTTTCAATACAATTGAAACATGTAAATGAACTTACAGCTCTGTCATTTTTTTCTGATGCTAGACAACAGAGCAAATCTAGGAAAAAGAACCATCTCCTCCTCAGATATGAGGGCTTTGGATCTAAAATTGGGTCATGAAACTTTTCAATTAGGTTGATGCTCCAAGAGTGCTTCAGGACAGGACAGGTTAGCCATGATACCAAATACCTGTACTACAGCACCTCTCTCACTGTGTTACTGTGGAGTGAATACACAGGGTCGGGGAATCCAGCTGATTAGAACCAAAGTAGAAACAAACAATCCAAATAATCAAACAAAACCCCATCTTTCTATGTTGTGTGTCCCACTCATCCCCCCTGACACACACGCCACCACAACCCTACCACATAATCCCCCCCTCCCCAAGCAAACAGTGTGTACAAAATCCTAGTTAGTTTTAATCCAGTTCAGCCATCACATAGCAACATAGGAGAGGTTTCAATTTAGGCTCCTAAATGCACTTGTCTCCAGTGTTAAAATTTAAAGGTGAACCCCTCACAGGGTGTCTGACCCTCCACTACAACCAAGAGAGATGTAGGCAAGAATTCAGGGGGTATCAGCTAATATCCCAGATGCCCTAGGTTATCTAAGGTACTTCCACAGAGCTGGCCTGTCTCTTGGAAGATCTAAGGGACACCTATGCCCTTCCAGGTGGGTATATGATTAGCCAATTGAATATGAATGTAGACATTTAAAAAATCCACCTGAGTTACTCTCAAGCTGAATCCCAACCCTAAACTCACTTAACCTAAAGCACACTCACAAACATGCCAACCAAGGAGAAAGGCAGTGCAGGATGTAGGTATTGCTCAAATGCAGCAGAAGTGAAAACCTTTCTTACAGCAAAAATACTTTCTTTTGAATGGAAATCTCTTGTGTACTAGAACACAGTTTTTATAATTACCATGTTATTAGTAAAAGCAACAGCAATAATCTTTTACTTTTGCAATAGAAGAGGCCATTAATTCCCCTTTACCCCTACAAAGACCTCTCAGGAAAGAGGTCCAGCTCAAGATGCATCTTCTCTTGACCTGTAATCTCTATCTGAAAGCATATTAACTTATCCTGGAGTATTTTCTGTAATTAATTTGTATTCCTTTGTCCACAGGTTAGAGATCAGCTCAAAGTGCTTCTGGACTCAGCCTGGGGTGAGCACAGCCCTGAAGGCTTAGGATCCACTGGGGCCATTCTGTCTGGTGGTGGAGTGAACTCTGATGAACCAGACAGGAAGAAAGTTGAGGTGAAGTCCCCTCCAATTTAAAGTTCTAAAATAGCAGAAGTTTAAATATGTGTGATCAAGGAAGAACACTGTATTTCAAGGATAAAAACAGTTGCTGCAACCAAGTAAGTGGATAACATGAGCTGAGCAAGAATGAGAAGTCTAATTCCCCTGAAATTCATGAGTTTAACCTCAATGCATTTTTCTGCTAATTTGATCTGATTTCCTCACCTACTCTTCTGTAATATATGTGGGCAATACCTTTGATATGAATATTTCACTTCTAATGAAAACTAGTTTTCATACATCTTCCTGCTTAGGTGGGATTTCTGTGAGCACCTCCCTACCATGGAGAAAGGGGAAAAAACTGTTCATTCTCTATTGCCATTTGGACCTTTCTTTTTCAGAGGTTACTGCCTTTCCCTCTTATCATTCCCCTGAATAGACATTAAAAAAGGAGGCAAACTGAAAAAAAAAAAGAACCAAAGAACATTTAGGGAACACAAAACCCTCCTTCAATATTAAATTTACCAGTAAATCTCATTGCTTAATTTTTACATATATGAATACATACATAGAGCAGCATGTGACAGAAGAGAAACATCATGAAGAGAGATCATCATTACTTAGAGAGATGGATTCAGGAGTTGGGAACAGCCAGCCCATCTCAGCTGGCATGGGAAGAACTTCCTTGGAAAAGTTGTTCCAGCTCAGAAAGTCTACGACTCGGCTAAAACTAAACCTGGAAGCAAGGACGTGCCTGCAGGGAGACCTCTAGGGTAGAACAAAAATTGGATGTAACTCCCTTTTTTTTATTCTATTCTTCTTGACCCATTCATTTTGTATTTTCTCTGTGTAGAAAATTAGATTTACTTGTGTAATAAATACTGCCTTTTATATTTGAAAGTCCCTTTGGTCTTCTTTGGGAAAGTTCAAGTCAAGTTTCCACCCATATTTTGCTGTAGCTACAGAAATTTGCTGAACCTGAAAATTCTTACTATGAGGAAAAGCTCTAGGTTTATTTTAAAGTGGGAAAAGAAAACTTGAAAGGATGAACCTTAATGCTATGGAAGAGCTTGCAAGCCTAAGCATTAATACTCTGACAAGAGATTACAGCATTAAAACATGTTTCTAAGTCAATGCTCAATTTATTTCCTTGGAGTCCTTTATGTTCATGTCTAGAAGTGGACTTAGCTCATGATTTCTAATGTTAGTTCGACAGCACCCAGTGATTATGTTAAACTTGGCATTAAAAGGACCACTTTTAAAATAAATCAAATACTTAGTGCATATGTGAAGACAGAATAGGATTTAAGGAAATCAAGAATGAACACTTGAATGCTGCCAATCAGTCAGAAAACTCTTAAAAGGCCCTTATTCTTCAGATATTTCCTTTGCTTAGTTTGATTAGTCATGTTGAAAGTAACAGGACCTTTTGTGTGCATCGGTGTCTGAAAGACATGCTACAAAATTGGCAGGAGCTACCATATATCTATTCTTAGTTAAATAGGCTGAAAAACTCAAATTCTTCTTTGAATCCTTGACGGTTTAAATTTTTTTTTTCCTCTTTACAGGTAGCTCAGTTCTCTGCTAATTCAGTTGTTTTGGTTGGTTGTCTCTGCCAAATGGAAAACAGCAATTTTCCTTAATCTGCAGCTTTTAAAATGTATTTTCCATTATTATCTGATGTATGGTATTCCTTCCTGCAGTATCTGCTTTGTAATTTGCAATGGATTTCTAGCTTCTTTAGAGTGATCTGCAATAGCAATCCATTAAAATATTTTTGATGAATCTCCATGAATATCTGATTTGATAGTAAGGCTATAGATTTTTTCAAGAAAATGTATCTGACCATAATCAATTCTATATTACTTCTTTATTATATTATTTTAGCTCTATCTTTCATGGACAACTTATACCTGCAGCAGTTACATGTCTTCCTCTAGAAATATTTTTGAAAACCAATACATTGAAGTATCACAAAGAGGAAAATGCATCACAATATTCTAGATTTCTAACTATTAAAAATTCAGTAGTTTACAAAGGCTCTGTAATAAACTGGTTCTATTTCCAGATGGAAATCAAAGCAATATGTGTTAGGGAATCTAACAAAATTCCTGAGAGAAAGGTTTCAGCCTGACAATATCCAGCTACTTTACACCATCACTTTTCTACATTTGGAGGAGCTTAACTTCATTGTATACCTCATTATTTAGCACAAAATCTCTTAGATGCTCTAATACCTGCTCCTGGAGGGGGAATGCTTATTTTACACCTGAAGCTCTACTGCCTGCTAGTTTGTTCATTCAGATGGGCAGCATTTAAGTCCTGACAGCAGCCTGGAAAGTTAGTTGTGCTCAAAGCTATGAGCTGTCTTCTCCTGACCTGCTGCTGCTCTTTTCCTTTTCACCACCTATCTTTATCAAGATCACAGAATCATCAAGGCTGCAAGAGACCTTCAAGATCATATAGTCCAACCATCAACCTGGCACCACCATAATTACCCCTAAACCATATTCCCAAATGCCATATCCAGACATCTCTTGAACATTAACAGAGATGGTGATTCCACCACCTCTCTGGGCAATTTATTCCAATGCCTAACCACTCTTTCAGTGAAAAGTTATTTTCTAATATCTAATCTGAATTTTCCTTGGTGCAATTTAAGGCTATTTGTCTCAACTTTAAAGAGGACTGCTGATGGGTGAATACAAAACCAAGGCGGAAGATAAGGTTAGGCATGTTCCTGAAGCATCATCCAGTCTTTCCTTTTCTTTTGCTCCCAGAAGCTTAGTCCTCAGCTTTGACCAAGGGAGGTAGGATGCCCTAATTTTTAGACCATGGAATGCCATGAATCCAGGCATTCTTAGAGGATCCATACTTTTTAGACTGGGCGAGCACAGACCCATCACCTAACTCACCCTCTCTTCTGAGCAGTTTTGTTAATAACAAGGCTATTACACTGAAGATAACAATCAGTGCTACCACAAAGCTCTGTTAAAGTTACCAGCCTCAAAAGAGCAGGGGTAGACTGCAACATGAGTGACAGAAAATATCAGCAATCTGAATCGTCCCTTAAACTTGCCTACAGATTCAGAGAGAATTACTTTAATTAAGCATACAGCATTCAACCAGCATGGAATTCATGTAACTTTTTTAATGGCATAGATTCTGAACCTGGAGGAAGCAAGTTCCCATTTGGCCATGGAATAACAGAATTTACTAAGAAAGAACTGAAATGCCTATGTTGCAATACACATCATGATAAAACTATTCTTGTGATAGTGAGAAATGAGGTAACTTATCCCAATGAAAAGATACTTTTTGGATACCTGTTGTTCTTTGGGTGTAGGAACCCAGAGTGCCAAGAATATTTCTCTGCCTGTTTTTAAGGGTTCTTACCCCCCTGAACAACACTGTTTTAGCCTCCAACCTTGGAAAAAATTACCAACGATCAGACAGGAACTAGAAAATACAGTGGTGTGAATTAGGTGATAGACTACTGTGTAAGATTGTCACAGGGTGAAAATTTAGAGGTTTTGGGCTTCTCTTTGTAGTAAATAGATAAGAGTAAAAAATATCAAAATGGAGGATTGTTGTTGTTCTCTAAACCTTCTTCTCCTTCTTCTACTACTCCATGTTCTGCAGTAAAAGTAGCTTGGAATGACTGGATAGAGAATTCCGCAGTTCCTGGCCATGTTACTGTATAATTGGTAGGGAAGTAAAAATAATATATGTTTTTAGTAACTATTGGTTAAATTAACTTTAAAAGGCCATGTAAATCTTGATAATTAGAGACTTCTGTCCTGCTTTCTGTGCTCTGTGCTGTACCTGGGTCACACTAGTGGCTCTGTTCCTCTGATAAGACTTAATAAACAACTATCCGGCAGCATTGAAACTCCAGGAAAGGTCTCGGTTTATCTTTGAAACTCCTTGCAAGGACTTTCAGAAAATTCTCTCCCATCAGGAGGGATTTGATTTATGGCATGGTTCAGTGTCATTCGGGCATCATTTTATCTTGATTTTCTACATCTTCTTGCCTTCCTTTCAATTAAGACAGAGAAGAAGAAAGCATCACAACTGTTGTGGCTTGGCTTAACTCCATGGCTAACATGATTACAACAACATAGTTGTAATCTAGAAGTTCTCTGATGTTTGACCTGCAAATGGTGGGTATCACTCTGATTACGGTGCTACTAATCTCGTAGAAATGGAGCTGAATAGATTGTGAGAAGCTCAGGCATCTATTTGGACAACACAGCCTATAACTGGATTTCATTAGTGCTGCACTAATAACTCAGTGCATTAGCAAAAAGAAAATCATATAGGAAACAGGATAGAAGCTGTTATCAGGGTACCTGTATGTTTCCACTCTGGTGCAACAGAGCACAAGAGTTGATGTCTCAGTTAGTGAAGCTGATGTGCAAGAGTAAAACAGCAAATAAATTCAAACCTTTCTTTTTTCCTGATTCATTATGAAAGTATATTAATCCGTTTTTGAATTCTGCAAAGCTATGCATTGTCCACTCACTCAGTGTAGATAAGTGAACAAAATGGAACCTGATTCATGTTATTTGCAAAATTACATTTTTACGTTGAAGCTAGAATGCCATGAAATGCAGGACTAGTCATGATTGTCATGACAAAATAATTTCCTTTTCTCTTAAAAGGTAGGTAACAGGAAAGAAAGAAGGAAAGAAATTATTTTACAAGAAGGATTTTTCAAACAGCCACAGGGCTTACTGTTGCATGCTCTCACTCTGAGTGGCCCCTTTACTTTAATAGAAAGATTATGGAAAAATGCAAGAGAAGTTTACTCACTGGTGGATCCTTCTCGTGTTTTGGGTTTTCTTGTTTTTTTTGTTTCTTTTTACTCTTCTTAATGCTCTTTGCTCATGCAAAGATAATGGGGAAAATTGGTACAGCTGTGGCTGGACTGTTGCGGGGACAATGTTAATTCAGTGAAAAGGAAACCTGTTCTTTGCAGATGCAAAAAGTTCACTTGGCCTCTAGGGGAGAGACAAGCACTTGAAGAGAGGTCTGTTACAGACTACAAAATCTACTCAGGGAGCCTCCTGGACTAAAGATGGTCAGAGGCCAAGGATGCCAGGAGAAGGGTATAGTTCTGCCTTATAATTAGGCAGAAGATCAGAAAAAATGTGGGTATCTCTAACAAATACTCGAAATTCATTTACAAAAAAATGTCAGTTAAACAAATTTTAACTCTAAAAAACTTATTAAGGAAGTCTTCCTCATCTCTGACTTTAACATTGCAATATGTGCCTACATATCTGAAAGTCAGTTCCCTCCTAAAACATTTTCCCCTAGAAAGTTTCATGTATTCCTTTTGTTTTCACTACAGAGATTTCAGAAGCTCAGTTACGTACTTACCGCGTGAAACAATTAAGCAGTTATACGTACAGTTATACGAGCATTAACAACTAAAACTACTACATTCATTTTGTATACAACCTTTTCTATAGCGTGTGAGTGGTCAAAATTGTAATGCTTTGCAAATGAGTATGAATAGTCAGCAGAGAGACTGGGGTGTTACATCACACCCAGAGAATTATAATTTAGTATGTACATAATATTTTCATCCTGAAAGAGTTTCATGAGCAGCCACACATTCATCTCCTAAAGATGCCTCAAGCAAAGCAGGTAAATATACCATATCTATTTCTAAACATGAAAGACCAAAAGACAGAAAGGGTAAGGAAGCTAAGTGACTCACCCAAAGGCAATCAATAACAGAAAGTCAGTCATTATCAGAGACATAATTATAAGCCAAGCACACCTAATTATATCTAGAATACATTTAGAGGAGGAGCCGGAGGCCATGCAAGTCAACATGCTTTTGTCAGCATTTCAAACATGAGGTTGTGGTGACCTTTGGAAAAAGCCAGAGTAAGAACTTCTAGATAATATTATCCCTTAGTGCAGCATGCCTGATCCAAACACCTCTATAAATAATTTCAGAAATGTTTCCACCACTTCTTGCAGTATAAAGAACATGCATAGAATTATTCTGAGATATCTCACCAACTCTGCCCTATCAGTGAGTGGAATTTGTTGACAAAATAAAAACTTCTGCTGTCAGCAGTATGGCTTGATCAGATCAGTTAATAATGCAGAGCATGCTGGGCTGAACTTGGTAATTTCCTATCCTGAAAGCATAACGTGGGTGTGGATGCCACCTCTAGTGCTCATAATTCAACTATAAGACTCCATTTTCCCATCCCTGCTCCTTTTATCCTGTCACTTTCATCATTTGGAATCTCTCTCAAAAGTGCAGTCTTTCTTTGAAGCTCACTCTTCCCTGCCCACCCCACAGAAAAAAAACCCCTTTTGCTCATGACCTTATGAAGTGTGGTTTTGACTGTTGCCTATTGACTGTTCCTCATGATGAGGGGGATTCATCTTATTCTCTTAACACTATTCTCATCTCTTATCTCTAGTCCCCATTCACTTCATCACACAAAATTTTTGTAGGCGTTGTACATTTTTCACAGCCCTTCTGTATAGCAACACAGTTCTACCTCATGTCTCTCAAACTTCACTAGCCAATTTTTTTAACTTTTTCTATGCCTTCTATCTCCAATCACACCTGTCCACTTACATTGCCTCTCTCTTCTTTTTACACACACTTTTCTACAGAACAGCTAAAAAAAGTCTTAGTTTCTCCTTTCAGCCTCATTCGTTACACGCAAACCCTCTACATTCCAACAAAACTTCCATCTCAGTACTATTTCCCTGCTCACCAAAAGCTAAATCCGCACCAAGGATATTAGCATAATTGAGCAACTCAGATGACTGAAACCAGCTGAAGATTTGGGGTTTTGAAAAAACCTGACCCTATTCTGTTTTCTCCGAACCTCAGCCCATCGTCCTCCACCCACATATGAACAACTCCTCAATGATTTAGATCCTTGGTTTTTACATATATCAAACAACATAAGCTGGACTGCTGATGCTATAGAGCAGAGTGCTTGCCTTACTTATTTTTTTAGCACAGTCATTGACTACACAAATAAGAGGTGCACCATCCTTTATAATTCTGTTCCTTTTAATTTACCATCCAAAGGTGGTAGAGTCCAGAGCATCCAGTGAACTAAGTGAAGGAAGGATCTCCTTACCTTGTGGACAAATATACGGAGCTTAGGAATCTCTTTTCTACAGGCAAGAAACACAAGGATTACTAAGCTGTGCCAGGTTACTTATTCACATAAAACCATAAGATTTCAGATTCTATTTCTTCTGTTTTTCTGTACTTGTAGTCAGTACATGTACAACAGTGCACAAATTTACAGTCATCCTCTTTAACCATTAGCAAGCACATTTTAATTAATTTATACTGGGGAGTTTATGGAAAAAATGACAAAGTAAGCTTAAATGGTTGAATTCTCTAGTCTTCAGAAGCACTCTGGTTTTGTTTGCTCTTCCTTTATTGTATAGCTTCTCCTTTTTTAGTTAATGAGGAATAGTGCAGACTGGAAAGCTGAGCTTATCTTTGCTTTCAATGAGGAAACCTTGTCAGTAGAATTTCTTGATGATTGAAAAAAGTGAGCCCACAGAGACCAACTGGTGGGATTATTTTCTGAGATGAATCTTTTCTGTTTGCAGATATTTGCAACAGTTAAAAGAATTCAGTACTGAGAGCCAGTCTGAATGGCTGAAAAACACTTTGCAACCCTTCAGAAATATACAGGAGACAGTATCTCTAGTATTGTAAATGAATGTATCACTCTCAACTTCAAAGGAACTAAGATGTTTCACACCAGATGAAAACCCAATCCCATCGGAATTTCCTGTTGTGCCAGAGCTTGGTTGCTGTTGCATGTCTGGGTTCGGTTGATCTGGATCAAAAAGGTTCCTAGTCCCATGTGCTTCTCACTCTATTCTCTGCAGGTTAACTCCCCTGTTTCCCAAGCTCCCCCTCTGATAAGTGTACATAATTGTTCTCTAACCCTATTCAATCAAAATGAAACAGGTTAGGAAAAAAACCCTACTATTTAAAGTGTATGAGCTAACCTGGATCATTTTGACTGAACTGGGTCAGGGAGTGATTATACGTGCCATTCTACCAGCTGAATAAAAAGGAAGAGAGAAAATCTATTTGCTTGGCTTAGTCAAAACAAGCCATAGGACTGCAGCTTTGTATAAACTTTTATGGTATAAACTGGCATGTGGTCTAAGAGATGTCTCACCATGCACAGCAACCTTCCTTTTGATGTGGTTTCTGCATAACTGAAATGCCCCAACAAATCCTCTTGAAACCATAGTGGGCAGGTCAAGTGAGCATTTCAGGTCTCCCAACATGCTGATGCCTTGGGAAGTTCTGCCATACACTAAGTACTGGCAAAACCCAGCAACCAAAATGGACAGTGCTGAGGGAGATTCAGGGCAAGAGCTAACATGTATGTCTTTTGAAATTGGCCTGATGGTTTCTTTCTGACAGATAGAGGCAGCCCTCTTCTATTTACTCTGAAAAGAAGAAAGGATTTGCTATCACTATCAACATGCAAATGTTACTGCACCCTGTCTAACAGATTTAAGCATTCTTCAAGTGAAGACATTTAATGTCGACATTTGGGCTTAACAGTCTTTGTCAACAGCTCACTTTATGTAATAAGCCTGTACTCTGCCTGATCTTTTGTTGAGCAGAAGGGAAAACCATAGCAGACTCTGCGTGGCCTTGGATGTGTGCTTTTTGGACACACAGAAAGCTCAGTCTTTCCAGTGCTGGGGCCAGTATTATTACTCTGAAGCCTATTCCCTCCTTAAAAGAAAAACAAACCAAAAACCCTCAAATTTTTTAGCTTGTTTGGTCTGCTACACAGTGAAATTCTTCACTACAACTCCTCTTTCTCAGTTCTCCAACTGCTGGCAGGAGTACAATAGCACAGGAAACACTGTCCAAAATAAAATGACCCTCTAGGAACCATCCACTTAACCACAAAGTTCACCCTGGTGTCCCCACCTTTTTTATAGGATCCCATTAAGTACTGGTAGGCTGTGCTAAGGTCTTCCTGGAGCCCTCTCTTCTTCAGGCTGAACAACCCCAGTTCTTTCACCCTGTCTTCATAGGAGAGGCGCTCCAGCCCTCTGATCACCTTTATGGCCTCCTCTGGACTCACTCCAACAGGCTCACATCCTTCTTATGTTGCAGACCCCAGCGGTAAAGCAATACTGGAAATGGGGCCTCATAAAAGCAGAGGAGAAGGACGGAATCACCTCCCTCAACCTGCTGGTCATGCTGCCTTTGATGCAGCCTAGGCTGCAGGTATACATTGCTGTCGTATGTCCAGCTCTTTATTCACCAGTATCCCCTAATCCTTCTCAGCAGGGTTGCTCTCAACCCTTTCACCCCTGCCACCTGTATCACCTGGGTTGCCCCAACCCAGGTGCAGGACCTTGCACTTGGCCTTGTTAAACCTTATGGAGTTCACATGGGCCCCACTTCTCATGGTCTCAGGTGTACGAAGAGGCTGAACTACAACCTTTAGTACTGATGCCCAGAAAATATTAGTAAACATTAAGGGCAGCTGTCAGTTAGTAGTATTTGAAAATCCCGTCTAAGAGCTGTGGTTCACAATACTCTCAAATTCAACACCTCTTCAGAAATGAGGGTTAACTCCAGTTGATGGTGGGTACAACTCTGCCAGAAGCAGACACGCTGCTTGCTGTACCCACTCTGCAGTGGGTTGTTAATCTTCCCCACAGGAAAAGGGTGGACAGCTGGAGGCAGTAACCTCTTTTGCCATTGTAGTTAAATCCATCAGAGACTGTGAATCAGAGATCATATTATTTTCCACATGAGTGTTTTCCATTTATGCTCTGATGAAATGATGCATTCAACAGAAAACAAAATGAAGTGTTGAAACAATTAAATTCTTTAACAGTAGGAGACACTGCAAATTTTTGTCATTAATCTGCCATAATTAGGAACTACTGTTAATGTCTTTCATAGTAAATAATATTGAAATGTTATTACTGAAAATGTTACCATGGCATGATATGGTGGGATGCGTAATTTCATCTACACCCAATTTTTCATTGCTGATGGAGAATGATAGTGTGGTGGATTAATATAGGAATAACACAAACATAAACTTAAAGCAATATGATCTGAAATTAAAACTTATCTTAGAGAATTCTCGTGGGCTTTTTCCCCAAAAGAAAATTTTCAAAATATAGAAGGTGTGAGGGGAAGAGCACCTGTTTAACCAATACAGAAACAAAGCCTGGTTTAACTCCAAATTGAGATGAAGTGAGATTTCAAAGCTCATCACAAGCCAAAACTTTGGAGTTTCAGCTGCTCTTGAAATCACAGAAGAAAAGGGATGGGAAATGTGATATCTTTAAATGGAAAGAGGATGTGATTTTCAGGTAACCTGATTTTAGGCCCTACAAGCTGGACAGACTTGTCTATCTCTATCACTACAAACAATTTATTTAGAGAGTCAAGAACAACAACACAATAAAGGGAAGTAATATATAGACGTTAAATATACGTATATAGTACGTTTATTGTCTGTAGGATAGACAGTAAAAGATCTCTTCTTTGCAGAGTCTGTTATATTTAACAGGAAAATGCAAAGCCAATCCTGATTTGCACAGGGATTAAATTTTTTTTTTTCAATCCAGTCTGAAGAGAATGCCAATAAACCTCCCCAATATTTTTCATGATTTCAAAAAAAAACCCCACCACACAGCACTTAAAAACAAAACTATTTCTCATTTTCTACATATAGGGTCAAATTGAAAGGCCAAGAAATCTGACTTTCCCTTCTTTTCCCTTACCAACAGAAGCTGCTGGCTCCTTTTGGAGCCATGATATTCAAATTCCCTCCCATACACACAAGAAACAGACAAAGGAGAGGTAGGAAGGGCACTGAGGTTTCCCTTCTTCCTGCTAAGTCTGCCTGTGGGTTACCAAGTGGAAGACTCTTTTCAGCTCTGTTTTATTACTGGGTAAAAGCACAAGTGGCAAGGTCCTGCCAGACTGAAAGCTGTGACTTTAGTTTTCTGAGATGAAAATATTGATGATTATGCAAAAGAATGAAAAATTTCTTTTTACCCTATTTCTGTTTACCCTATTGCAACTGGTTTTCATATGTGTCACAAGAAATGGGACTAGTAAATACTGTGAGGAGAGGAAACAAAGTGAACACAATCTCATGGTTATTTGAAATTTTGCACATCTTGATATTTCCTTTCAAGCTGATTTTTTAATGGCAAATTCAAGTTTCTTCTTGTAGACAGAGTGGAAGTAGCATTAGGCGTATGTTATCTTCTATTTTATTGCAAGATCTGTTTCATTCTGCAAGAAAATAAGACCATTCACAACTAATTATCCTGTAAAATCACATTCAAGCACAGAACCTGGCAGCCACAGCAAAACTCTGGGAGATTGTCATTTGTCATTTTTATTATGGAAGCCTTTGGTATTCTTGGCACCGTACGAAACAGAAAAAGCCAGAAACCTCTTTCCTATGGAGTCTACAACCTGTGGGTTATGCTGTGCAATTTAAGACTAGCCTGAGTCTAGAGTAGTGAAGAACTGCACCATGTCCTGGTGTGGGAGCACGCCAGCTACCTACTCTTCTTGCAAAGATAAAGTTTGCACATCTGTATGCTAAGCCAGCTTTGCTCTTTGCTTTGATGCAGTACCATCCCCAGGGATGCTATAAAAATGTGGGATCCAGCAAACCTTTGAGTGAGAAGCAAAGCCACCTGAGGCACAGGTTTTGTGGACAGTTGTCAAGAGCAGCAGATTGCTAGTCTTGCAAAATGGTCAAGATTTTGTCTACTGTGTGCAGGGCAGTCTAGGTTTGGTGCTGCTGGTACCATTGCTCAGAAAGGGGTCAAGGTGGGTGAAGTAATAGTTGCTGCAATGTGAAGCAACTCCAGCGCAACAACTTTTTCCAAATCATTCATTCCAGCAGCAGTGTTGGCCTGTCTCTGGCCACCCACCTTCTGAACAAGAAAACTTGTATTTCCCTAAGATGGCCCAGAAATGGAGAGTACTCTATATATCTGTACAATTTATGCAGTGCTGTGTAGAGAGCTCCTCACCAGGGCTAGATAAACAAATATATTTGAATAGTACAGTGCACTGTCTTGCAGAGATATTAGCTTGGCTCCCAGAAGCATTAATTAATAGTTTTACACTGGGGCAAGTTGGGATGATGCATCGTTCTGACACTGTTATAACCCTGGCAGTTTTTGAGTCAGTTCATTTGCAGACAGTTTGGATATGCTGCACTGCCTGATGTGGATTTATCCTTTGTGATCTCCCTGCCCTCACAGCCTCAGTACTCAAGTAATGACCCACCCCAGGCAGGTCCTAATTTTGCTAGAGCAGTCCAGACAATGAATATACTGAGTAAGCAGATGGTGTACTCAACTCAGAATGCTTTAGATGTCATTTTGTGATTAAAAACTGTGTAGTGAGCATAATTCTTGCATCAGGCTACTCCAGGTAGGCCTTTATAAAACTGAATATAAGGAGAAGATGTAATGCATGTGGGTGGTCACTAGTGATAGGTAACCTTGGAGGATATGGGAAGACAGACTGGGAGATCGTGTGTCACTTAGAACTGGCATCAAATGGTGGAAGAGTAGGCAGTGATAAAGGATTTGCACACAGAATGAGGAATCTGATGAGTACTCAGAACAGGTTTGAATGTGTAGTTAGTGTAGGAATTTAGATCTTTCAAAGAGGGAGGGAGGACATCTGCCCCTGATGAGAATGCTGCTATGACTTGTCCACTCTACCAGAGATGATTTGGTCACACACTTCCTGGATTTGTTTGCTAAGAAGGTAGACAGCAGAAAAGAGGCCAAAATAATTTTGTGTTTATTACTTTTCCTAAAAGATAGAATGTTAAGTAATTTTTAATAGTTTTTTGACAAAAAATTCATGGAGAGAGAAAAAATAGTCTTGTTCTGCATATTTAGCATGTTTTTTTCCATTCTTCCTACTGGAGAAATAGAGGACTAAAGAGGGAAAACAGGATTCTTCCACACTCGTCCCATCCTTGCTGGCACAGATCACATTCCCAGCCATACAACGGGGAACCGCAGCAGCAGCACGTGTGTCCTCACTACCTCTTCTCCTCAACTTTCTGGAGCAAGCCATCAGTCTCCTCTCCCAGCCAAGAAGGAGAAGCTATCAGTTAATCAATTGGAAGGGAAGATTTGAAGTTACCCTGTTACTGGTGTTTTAACTGCTGCATATTGACTGCGTGGGAAACAGGTAGATTCTTCCCTATAGCAACAGAGAGCATGGGAAGATACCTACTTTTGTCATATTGAAGTAGTCCCACACATACAGCTATATATCCCACGCTGCATACTGCACAGAAAGAGTTGTTCAGCATCTATCTAGCTCGTGTTTTATACAGAAGTTTATCAAACTCAAAAACCCCACTGGTCTTTCAGGAGCTGCGTAGGGGAAACTGGATCAACAGTAATGGTTCACACTACACATATGTTTATATGTACTGATACATATCTTGCCCTATCCTCATGAAATTTTATTTTATTTATAGGAAATCATAGTAAATAGAAACAACAAAGTCCAATGTCTCAGTCCCTGTGAGGACGTGCCAGCTTTCTACACATGACAAGGTGTTATGGCAAAGAGAAATTCTGTCTCAGTTCCTAGATTCTTCAGTGACTCAGAGTATCTAAGCTGGAACCTCCAGGAGCTCAGCTTTTTCTGAAAGATGAAATTCAACCTAAAACTGACATAGCCTTAATCTCTAAGAAGTTCTCAAAATATCCTTGGTCTTTATTTTCTCTGCTTTCAGAATGTTTTGATAAGTGTCCTCTAATAAAGGTATCCTTCAGGATCCTCTCCACAGTGAGCACACCTAAAGTAGATATTATTCAAACAAATGCATAATTAGTATCATTTAATATGCCTTGGGCTGCCCTATATAGATATATCTCATTTTTCAGGGACTCATCTACAGATGTTTTATATTTCCCTTGCCTTGAGAGCTGTCAAAACTACAGAGCCCAGTTCCAAGAAAAGGGCCATGAGACTACTAGCATCTTTCATCCTTTTTTATTTGAAGAAGGAGTATTAAAGAAAAAATATAAATTTTAGGATGAGAGAAGATAGGAAGTCAAATTCTGTACAGTTTTCTTCATACAAAAAAATTCAATAAATCAAAGAAACAAACAAGATTATTTAAGGAATTTTGATGTTGAAAATTCATTAGTATATGTAAAAATCATACTACCATTAATTATGTAACTGTCTCAGAGATGCTGGATTTTTCTTCATACAATGAAATTCAATAAATCAGAGAAACAAACAAGATTATTTAAGGAATTCTGCTGTTGAAAATTCATTAGTATATGTAAAAATCTTACTACCATTAATTATGTAACTGTCTCAGATGCTGTTTTAGAGCAGCAGAGATGCTCATTACTTTCATGTGTTTTCTCTTTCATATTCACTACAGAAATTATTATTAAATCGTATGCTGATGAATGAGCACAAAACTATTAATGGCACATAATTTGCAGTGTACATGTCCACTGGAGTATTTAGCAATCCATGCAGATCTTATAGTATGCCCTGTGTGCTTTGATTTTCTCTGTTAGATGATTGAAAAATATTCATTAAGAGATTTCTCTAATGAGCTGTGTTCAAGCATAAAATAGGCCATTCCTTTTATAATTTAAGTGTGGTTTTTGGAATATAAATATCCTCTAATTCCCTATAGGTACCGACTTCAAATAGTAGTTTTGTCTTAACACAGATTTCAGGATCTTTGAAGGGTCTTTGAAGTTTATAATTGAGTCCAAGCTGAAATGTGATGTCATTCACTCAAACATTGGCATTTGCACTGCTTATGTTTGGTAGAAAACATAAACTTTATTTTTTTGAGATATATGCCCAAAATTCTTTGCATAAATACTTAGGTAGAAACCTGAGAGTATATTCACATTATAAAGTCAGTACAACACCCCTGATCCTCTGCTCAGTTAATCCTGGATCCCATTCATACAGTTACATCTGACTTACTCTTTTTGGTTTCCATTAAGCTATTAGAGAGAAAGCTTTTTTGTGCTTTAATTTAGTGTTTTCATTTGCAAGGAACTGAGAATGCTTAGGCAGTGAAATAGGCAGCTTTTAAGAATGCATATAAAGGCCAAATATTATGAAAACCAAAATAGTGTTTTCTCATCCATACAGGTGAAAAGCACAGAGTGGAACTGCCCTCTGAAATAATGAATGTATTGCTGTTGTGCCTGTCCAAAGACTGTTAAAAGTAAGAAGCTTTGTAACATGTCCTGAGATTGTAAACAGATCTGAACTTCTGGCCTCCTGGGGAGGTAAGCCTAGCTGAGGACATCACTTGTCAGAAGTGGCATTTTTGAGCTGGATGAGCTCACTGCGATTTGTTGTCCCTTGAAGAGTTGAACAGTGGCAGACCAGGAGCATTCTGATTCAGTGAAGTTAAATAGCTAGTTATGCGATGAAGTGAGGGGACTGAAGCTCCTTTCCTTTGCTATTTCCTCTTTAGTCATGTACAGTTCATAGCTGGTGCTAAACTGAAAATTCACTTTATCTTCAAGCTCCACCACAGATATTCAACTAGACTTCAAGCTGTATTGCTGCACTCATCCCTGCTTTGGCTTTGTCAGATAGAGACAAAGAAGCCTTCACATGTTGGCAAATAAAAAAAACCCCAGCCAAACAAAAACCAGACACAAAGACTGGACTTTTTCACAGAAGTCTGGCAGATGTGACACTGGGTGATGGTGCATTATAAGCAAAAAAACCAAATTAGAACAAACAACACTTTGTAACCTGCTGTGTCTATCAGGAATAAGCACAGAACAAGGGTCCCATTGGAAATAGACTGTAATTTTGGAATGAGTGGAAGGTAGATACACTGTCCACTCCAGCTACCAAGACACCTAACAGAGCTAAAGAGAATCTGGTTTCAGGATAAGGATTGCTCTTGAGGAACAAGTGCCTAAGGGCTCTGCTCCCATAGGAGTACTCCGAGCATTAGGTTATAATTGCATTTCTTCATGCCTCATCTTCCTTGGTTCTGTGATCACTGGTGTCCAGGTGCACATTCTCAGCCTCCTCTTATATATGGACGTATGAGTTCAAACTACTCTTCAGCTCAGAAGTCAGAGCAAGATTTCTTCCTTCTCAGGCAAGCACCTGAGAAGGTAGACTTTATGTTAAAGAATAAAACTGCTGTCACCAAATTCGAGTCAGCAATGATTCCAGGTAGCCACCCAAATGAGAAAGAAAAATACCCCCACATTTCTGTAATACGTGCAAGGTTTCAAGATGATTGAAGTCTAGTATCAAGCTCGGTAATTTTCTTCTTTTTCTCAGCTGAAAGACTCTGGGGACACTGAATGTACTGCCACATCATAATTTAATCACTTCTTCCTTTTCCTTTCCTGAAAAGTCATTTTGGAGGTTGTCATCTGTGCTAAATGCTACACAATCAAAACCCCATTCGTTATACTGTCAACATGAAATTCACTAAACTTCCCAACCAAACGAAGGCAATTGTTCTTCAATGTCACTGGTGTGGTCAAAATACTTTTTCAATTAATTTTCACTAAGGAAAAATTTCAGGGTTGGGACTGAGCAGTAAATTCTGCTCCTGTAAGTCATATTTGTTTTTTCATTGCCTCAGTTTATTGTAAAGGTTCAAAGACATAGTTTTCAAATGCTGTAAAGTGGCAGTCTGTTCACTGAGACATATGAATACATCAGGCAATTAGGCTAATCTCAACAGGCATAAATCATTTGTGCCTTTAAACCTGAAATCATGAAAGCTTGCTCCTCGGACCAGAATTCAGAGAAACAAAACAGCCATTTACAATGTGATAACCGGCTCATTTCCTTTTGAAGACACTTTTGATGACTGCCTTCTATTTTTCTCACATCACTGAAAACATGCATGAATTCGGTGCTCCTACCTTAATAAAACTGACAGCTTTACAGCCTGACTAATCCACAGCCGTTCCCAAGATAAGCAGCAATTTTAAAGATGTAGTTTGCTGCAGTAAATACCATGGTGACTGAACTTCTGCTTGTTCTTTAATTCTCATCACTCAGCCAGGGCTTTCCAGTTCCTGCTCACAGACCTGTGTGGTTTACCAACATCCACCATTCATTGTGAAAAATTCAGTGTACTTTAGCCATTGTTCATCCTGGCAGAGATTTATGCTTTGAGAATACTCCATGAATAATCCACTTGGATACAAGCCTTTCTATGGCTGAAAGATACTGATTAAATGAGTACTTCTAACTGAAGAGACCTAAACATTTTTTGAGCTTTTCCAATGCTTGAGAAACCATGCTGCAAATAATTTTTTACAAATATCTGTCTAATATAGAAATAATGGCATTTGGCAGCATTATCACATAAGCCTTATATCACAAGTGTTAGATGGAGGAACAAAACTGTGGAGTGTGATTGGACAAACATGCCATAAAAGAAGCAGCAGCCTGTGTTTGAGGGCTCCTTTTAGCTGTTACACCTATGATCAAGAGAGATATGAACTCAAGTCACTACTAATCAGCCACTGTCAGTTTATATCTCAATAGGAAGAAGCACATGCAACAAGGTTAGAAGGATTCAGTCCTCCTCTAGTTATAAGGATTTTATATATATGCTGTTGAACCGATGGCTTGGGGTTAATACATGAAGAGTAGATAAAACCAATGTGTGAAAGGATGACTGGGGAGCCCATGGAAAGATGGCTGGGAATAAAATTAGAAGAAATTGAGATGTTATATTCACATCCTGACAGAAGTTATAAGGGTATGGAAATAATAGGGTAAAATAGAGTTGCTGCTCCCTCAATGGAATGCAGTTGACATGCAACACAGTGATTCCCCACACAACCGTGAGCACCTGCTAAGGGAGATGGAATGGAGTTGAGTGAGTGTGGCCTGGCTCTGTTTAAATCTGTGTAGGAGGGGAACTCGATGGTACTTTGCAGCTGAGAAACCACATAACACCTGGAGAGAGGGGAAGATGTCCTGCTGCTGAGCCAACAACTGTGGTGAAATCATTCTCCTCAAGTGAACTTGGTTCATTAAAGCCATTCCTTAATGGTAATATAAACAACCCCTCCATCCCAAAGTTACCCATCTCCAATGTACAACCACCCCTCACCGGGCATGTGCTCTATATTCTTTTTGACTGTATGTTTAAAAGTGAAGGGAAAGAATTTTCCACCAATCAGTAACAAAGGAATGCATGACTGGAGTCACTCAAGCTCCACCTAAACAAAAAGAAATAGTATGAAAGAAAGTCAAGAATGGGGGAAAGGTCAGGGAAGACCCCATCATAACTGCTGAATCAGTCGATGGGCTGAACCTGTCTTCCCCCACAGGGATGCCTGTCGGGTGAGACCCATACTCTATGTGTGCTGAATACTCTTACTGGGGATTAAAGCTTCTCTGTATATTGTTTTGAATATGTTTTTGCAGTCAGATACTATCACTGACAATCCTCAAACCTTAACCTGTCACAATTTTATATTAATAAAGGGTGCTTTTCCATAAACCACTGGTGTGAGTCCTTCACAAGCGCTGGCAATTGCTGGCAGCAGAAAACATAATTAAAGAGGAAGACCTTCTGAGGGGTCATAAAGTGAGAAGATCCACTGAAAGGTCTCCCTTATGCTGTTGGTGCATTTCCCTGAACGAGTCAGTCAAGCCACCCTCTAATACAGCAGGACTGCTCAGTGAAGGGTCAGACAGGCTGGTCAGGCACAAGGGTCTTCGCTTTCCTGAGGCACTGACAGACAAATCAAATATTAAGGGTGGAGGAAATCTCCCCTTTTCACATGACAGTTCTCCCTTTTGATAACTTTTGATACCATAGTGAATTACTGAATTACTAAGATGTCATGTCTCTGTACTGGCTGAATTGGGTTTATATGGTTTCTGCCCCAAACATGAGAATCTTATCCATTTTTTGAGGCTTTCAAGTCTGGCTAATCTTTCTCCAGCAATGATTAAGCGTCTCTGGCACGTCTACACATTTTTTCCATTCTCCTCAGAACTCAAAGACAGTTCACAAGACAAGTGGTATGGGGTTGCACCTCCTAATGAATCAGCAGAATTTATTGCTTACCACAGGGAGTGTACTTAGTGCTTCTTAGTGCCTAAAAGCTGCCCAAGCTCTTCTGCTCAAGCCTATGACTTGACTGACAACACTGTCACTGTGCTACTTACTCTCTTTTGAAGACAATTTTTTATCTGTGGCTGACGATAAAGTCACACAGAATCACGGAATGCTAAAGGTTGGACCTAAATATGGGACCATATTCACAAGTGTAAACCATGTCCTACACACCTAAATCAGGGACAAGAGAAGGTTCCTAAAGGTATGTGAAGTCCAGTGTTGAATCAGGACATGGGAACTTCCCCTCAGTCTCATGTAGGTGTGAAGAGCTGTTAAAAATGATGTGGTTGGTAAAGATCTTCCTGTGACAAATTCAGTAAGAGCAGGGCTTGGTAGAGTTAGTCCAAATTGGGAAGTAAAGAGATTTGAGGTATGATAAGGGATTTTCTGATCCAAATGTGGGAGGGGTTTAATGGTTTTCATCTGTGTACAGCAATTCTATGGGCAGGAGCAGACCACTAGGGAAAATACACAAATTCGAATAGTGTATCAAGTAACTTCAGCTCCTGCAGGCTCTTTCCTTCTCACCAGCTGTGGAGAATTACCAACTGATGGGCAAATTGCACAAGGACTATAGAGAGGCTTCAGCTGCAGTCAGACACGCACACTCTCCATTGGACCTCACCAGTCAATGAGTCTATTGCTCCCTGAGAACTGGACAGGGTCCATTGTGTTCCCCTGCTGCTGGATAATAAAGATTTCTGTTGGGCTGGCAGTGCAAAGGTAGTGTATGTACTGCAGCTATGTGCTGTGTAGATGCTCTGTGATCTGAAATGACCTGGAAAATGCATTTTGCTTTTCAGATATGTTCTGGCATGCTCCAAAGCATATACAGTCTCTCTCACAAACTGGAAGGTGTTCCGGCGTACCACTTCAAACAAGCTTATCAAAGAAATACCTGTGGTAGATAGGTCTCTGTGAAAAACACCCACAGTACAGACAATTAAAGTAATGACCATCCTCTGCATTTCCATGTACTTTATACCTCCTTGGAGTTCACAGTGTTTTAGGAATTATGAGTCGTTAACACTCAAGCAAGACAGGGAAGTATTATTCTCTACTTTGATAGATGAAGAAGCTGAAGCTCAGAGTGACCTGATGACTCACCAGTGTACCTAGGAGTACAACACATCCCTAAAGTTAGTGAGATGAGTTACAAAGCAAGCCTAAAAAGAGTTTCATATACACATATAAGGTGTATCCTGCCAGTCACTTCCACCTGAAAGAACATTTCTCCTTTCGCCCTTTTTATTGTCATTCATCCAGTACTTTTTCTGTACGAATTGTTCAAACCAGATATTTGCCAATTTTGTCACACATAATATTTTGTACCTGAGGAATCCCAGTTGAATTCACAGCTGAATCTTGTTGTAGATAGTCTCGCAGAGGGCATCTCATAAATTCTTCTACTCTTCTATTGCAAAGAAGCCAAGTACACTAGGAAAACCTAGGTTTCTGGTTCTTTCATATTCTGTGTGGGATTCTCCCTGAATAGTCTACCAGTCCAACTGTTTTCAAAGAAATGCTGTGTTATGGATCTATTTCATTTACAGCTTCCTGAGCACCTTTGTGGCTAAGCAGAATACAAAACCTGTATCTTGATTCATTAAAATTTCCCATGGCAGTCCAGCTCTGAAAAAAACCTTTTTTTTAAAGGCTAATACAATACATTAAGTGTCCAAAGAGTTCAATGCTGTTGCCTTTGGATACCACATAATATGGTTACGAAAATATGAGAAAGATATAGAACCAGAAATCTTGCACAGAGATGCACTAATTAGATCATTGCTTATTCAAGAGAAGAGATCTTTCATCTCCAGGAACTCAAGCAATTAGGTGAGGTCTGTCACAGTACACCACAGGGGCAGCCAGCTGATACTAATGAGTTCTGTGCTGTAGTTGAGTAAACAACTGGTCATCACAGTCTCATTAGGGCTCTTCCATTTCCACGTTTTCTTCCCATTTGCTGGGCTCTGTGGTCGGGTAATGTGTTAAGGCCCTGTCATTACTTTGTGTCTGCATGTATTACTGCTGCTTGTTCCTCCTACTCTCTGTCCACACTGTTTTGTCTGCAGTGTGGGACTGGTGCTGACCCTGCCCACTCAGGCCTCACCCCATCCGTATCATTTATTTCATGTCCTAATACAGCTGCCACTGGATGCTCTGACCTGCTGAGATATGTGCCTCCTTTTTGAGGTTAATTTACTAGCAATGAAAATTCCAGTTACAGAGAATAATTCTATCCATTCTGGTCAGGACAGCAGTTGTCACAACAGGATGAGTTTTAGTCTATCTTATAATTATCATTTACAACAAAATATCAAGTTTTTAAGTTACCCTGACAGGACTGTAGCTTCAAGCTATTCAAATACTGCAACATAACTAATTTTCTTCATACCCCTTGAAAGTCTTGATTTTTAAAATATATTAATTAATAATTTATCAATATATAAATAAAATTATCTGCACACGAGAAATAACTAAAGTCTGAATATAAATCAGCTTTGACATTTGCATTCGTAGAGATAGTAAAGACTGGCTAGTAAAGACTGGCTTTAAAAGTAGATACACAAAGTAATTTGTGGACTCTTGGCAGACTGCTCTCCCCAGAGTATATCAACTGTAACTTTATATTCAAGGCAATGAAAACAGACATGTGGTCTGAGAAGCTGTAAGAGGCCAGAAACTGAAAAGTAGAGCTTTTGGGTAGCAGTCAAAAGCCACTCAGAGACTGATGGAATCACCCATTCTGCTGAAATCTAAGACCATGTCAAACTGGATCAGTGTGACTTGTATTTTATTTCCAAATAAACTAGACTACATTGATTATATAATTCCTTAATCAGAATATGACAACATAGCTTCCTTTATGTAGAAAGAGATTCCATCACTTAAACAGAGGTAGCTATTGTCATTTGAGATGCACTGGCTACCAGCTGCTGCTCCAGATAGGACTCCCACAGTTTTGTGTACAATAAATATTACATAGGCAAATAGATATAGTTACAAATATATGCATCAGATGCTTGTATTTAGGTGACTAAATCCCAGCAGCAGTGATTGTCAATAAGTGGGTTTAATGAGTGGATACATTTCAGCATCAGGGTTAACATCCTTATACTTCCCTTGCAATTAAAGATAAAAACAAATTTTCATGTTTTTTGATCCTTGAACTTACCCCATAACATCTTTCTTAAAACACATTTGCTCCACCTTCTGTATTTACTGCTCACTCTGGTACTTCTTGAGCTGTAGTGCATAATATTCTATTGTTTTTAATCAAGAAAAATTTATTTTCACAAACAGGTATCTATAATATCTGTCCTTGTAGACTTCTTTTGTGATTGCTTACCTTAAAAAGAATCCAAATTAACACATTATTCCAAGAGGAAAGTGTTTTGGAAGTAGGTAATGCCAGGAAAATGTGCTGTCTTTCTGTGTAGGATCTGTGCTTACACTTAGACTGAATTCATTTGTCCTGAAAAGATTTTTTTTTTTTAATTACTTTTTATATAATAGATCTATAGAGACATATAGATGTGTATGTGCATCCTATCTCAAACCAGGGCAGTTTTAAGATGCATGCAAAGCCTTAGCAATTTGCACTTAGTTATATGCAACAAGCTTTTTCTTGTCAAATTCTTTTCTTTCCCAACCTTTTCTTACCTGAAGTAACCTAACCCTTTCCAAACAGAAGCCTGCCAGACCACAGACTTTGTTGTCGCAGAGAGAACCCTGGGGTATCACTGAATAGGCACAAAGAACCTAACAGTGCCCAAAAAGTAAAGTATGCTTTATTTAAGCATATTTAAGCAGCAGAACCTGTCTCATCTCTCAGCTTGAACATATTTCACAATAACTGCAGAAAAACTTGAAAGGGTGGGAAAAGAAAATACTGCCTGTTTTAATGCCTTCTGAAATGGTAATCTGCTATGAAATTAACATGAAGGTGAACAGAGATACTCACAAATTGCATGGTAAAAGTACTGAACCACCAAAGTTTTTAAAAAGAGGGGGTTTTGGATTATATATATTCTTTTAATGAAAGATGGGCCTCATGAAGTGGAGCAAAATTATGAATTTTGAATGCAGATTAAGCTCATAACTTAAGTTTCTGCTTTACCAGGAGCTTTTTAAATAATTAGAGAAGTCACCCAGGGACTAAACCCATATGAGGCCTTTAAATTGACCCTGAGGCTTCTGTAACCCATGGATGTGTGCTGAATGTTGATGCAGGTCTCGTGGCTGCAGATGCACAGAGGAGATTCCCGGGTCTCTCTCTCTGAAGAGATGGATCCTGGACGATCAATTAAAGCAGGCCTGGACTTGACTAACAAATGAAACCCATTATAAAGTGCTGAACTAGCTGATTTCTGGCATGGGAACTCCCAGTCAGCTGAACTCCTCTGCACTTACAATGTGTAACCACACACAGAGAAAGGGATGGATGACTACATGGCTGCATCACCATCCTTGGCTCATATCATCTCTGTAGCCAAAAGTGTTATACTCAGTGCTACACTCATGAACTAGGAGTTTTCTATGCCAGTTTTAACAGAGTACACATTGCAATGTCAGAGTCAAGCTACTCTTCTGTATGTGACTGAGACCACCAATTAATTTTTCCCAGATAATCAAAAATCTGTTGTGGTAAAGATATGCTGTTTCCTACTGAGCAGGGCTACCACAAAAATCACTGACCTGGAACTGGGATAGCCACACAGCTTTATTCATCCTTAGATAAATCATGTGGGTTTAACATATCTTTTCCTAAATAGTAACCAGGAGTTGATATTCAGTTTTTGAAAATCGTTAAATATAATTCCATTCTCATTTACACCAGTGTGAATAAGACTATTGAAGAATCTGATCCACAAAGTAATGATAAATATTTTCTCTGACATGAACACAAAACATTCTTATGTTATGTAATTTGAACTGACTTTTAGCTTTGTCTTTCTTTGTGTTTATTTTTTTGGTTTTTTTTTTCCTATAACTTTAACATGAAAAAGAAAGGGAATTATGGTCAATATAGATATTCCCAAGAGGGAGAGAGAAATTTAATGTTGTGGGTCAGCTAGTACATAAAAAAGTGTTCTCTTTCTGTTCTTTGTCTTTTGGATATTTTTGGGTTTGCCTGTGGTTTAAAAATGAGCTCTTTTTTCTTCAGTGGAAAAGGTCATTGTTCTCCTGTAATTTTCATGCCACATTTATGAAGCACATCCATTTTCTTATATCCAGTCACCCTTAACCCAAGCACCAAAAATTTAAAATACAGCACTGCCTTATGCTTATGTGGAACACAATGAGAAACAATCTAACTACACTCTGAGAATACTGATGTCACAATGGCAAGAAACTTACATATTAATTAGAATAAATGTATTCAAGAAGGACATTTAGATTCTTTAGCTTATATAAAGGAAAATACTTATCCAATTACAGTTAAGATACTATTACAATCATGTGGCTTCCTTAAGAGCCTTGTTTGGCATGCAATGTCTAAATAGACATTGTAACTTTCTATTGAATAGCACTCTAAGATGAAACATGGAATAAAATAAAACCCCACTGTCTTTTTAATAGAAAAAGACCTACAAAGAAAAAAAGACATTTTACAGTGAATATTCCACCTATAAACATTCTTTGAAATGCCACCATTTCTTTAGCTATACTTAAGTTTCCAAAGTGATTTACATGTTAACCTCATTCCTAATTGTTTGTAATATTCTGAAATATTCTATTTTCAGACTCAATGCCGCTGTGTTTTGCCTTAAGTAAATAATATAAGGTTTGTCTTCTTTGTGACCTGTTTTCATTGTAATACTTATGTCTCCAAATTCGTTCTTTCTCTTTTCTGAGTTAAGCTGAAGTGAGTATTAGTACTATGACCTAAAATTATATTCAACAACAAATCTTTGTGCAGCAAAACTCTAAATATGTGCACTGACCTTTAAAGATCATACTAACGAATTTTAAACACACCTGCAATGTTCTGTAAGCCACAAATAAAGAGCAGCTTTTATGAAAAACTGTATGCAGTGATGGGTGTACTTCCTCTGTGAAGGCAAAGCCTCTAACTCCAAATATTGTTACAATTGTCAAGCTGAAAAATAATGCTTTTATATATACAGAAGGGAATACTTTCTACATTTCAGGGTTATTACTCTACCTCCCATTCTGGTGTCTGGACCTGCATCTTCTTGGTCCCGTTCTTGGGCCTTGAGGGCAAATTGCACCATACAGATCATATCTGTACAGTCAAATTATATTTCAATTACTTGCCTCTGTGTCTTTATCTTCTAATATGTCTTTCCAGAAAACAGATTTATCTAGATATGTCTGTGTTCAGAGTTAACTCGTGCTTTGAAAGAGAGTGTAGACCTTCAGGGAAGGATGTGACACTTCTTCCCTGCATGTCTTGGGTACAAGAGAAAAAGACTGTGTAATAGCTCACACCAGCTCCACCTTCCTGTTTGACTCAGCCTGCATATTGTCTGGAGCAAGGATTAAGGTCTCGAATCATCTTTTACCCCCCACTCTCAGACCTGAGTAAATCTTCTCTTATACCAAAAGAATAGCACTGAAGAACATTTGAATCATTTTCTTTCCCTTTTTCATCTTTTTGCCAACTGTTAGTTATCAATGATGTTAAAAATAACTAATCATCAGTATGCAGTAAGCAATGCAGTGACATTTAAATGTGATTCTGAAGGGCCATGAAGCAAATGACTTTTGATTGCTACCATGATATAGTTATGTTCTCATGTAATGTGTTTTTTATAATGGGAAATAAAAAGCATTTTCTATACAATATAACAATTGCTGCCACTAGAATTAATGTCCAAAGCTACATAGACTTAACTCTAGGGGTAGGAGGAAAACAAAACCTTCTTCCCTAGAGTCTCTAATGGAGGTCTGATTCTGAAATTTTTGCACCAACATCAATCACCTTACACAACGTATTTTCTGGCTTTATTCTTCCCTGATTGTAGTACTGGATAAGTGAGATTGGTTTGGTGTTGTTCTCATAAATCAGAATTTATACTTTTCTGCCTAGATAACTCAGGAGTCCTCAAGCATCAAAATCTACCAATGTATTTTCATGGCTCAGTGTGGAATGTTGCCATCACATAGAATTGCAACCTGGGAACAATTCCTTTAATTAGATAATATATCAATGTTAAACGTAGGTCATGAGTGCTCTTAAGCTTTCTTGGTATAAAGAGAAGGAAGCATTTTGCTATTCCTTATCCAAGATTCCCACTCTGGGTTTATTATCAGTAAGCAGATACAAGACTTTACAGTGTTCCCAAAAAATAAATATATATCCCATGTATTGGAAGCATTCACAGATCTAGAAAAAATAATAACACATCTGTCAGAATCCCCCCACCTGGGTTGCCTTCTGTTCAACACTCATTCAATATGCTTTAGTGTCCTCTGAGGAAACCAAGATCTTTCATGATTAATGTGCAAGCTCCCGCCACACTCATGGCCTCTTTCCTACTCTCAAGCAAGGAATGGTATTTCTTCTCTGGATTCTCTCACCTGCTGTGGCTAACTACATGAGTGCAGTTTAGTGATGTGATATAAACTTTGGGGATTGAAAATTTACTAATGGCAAACTCACCTGAAGCATATCTGGCTGCACTATCAGGCGTTTTATAAAAGCATCTTATGAATCACTTCAGTGGGAGCTGCAAAACCTGAATCAGAGAAAGAAATTAAATCCACGCAGTTCATGCTGCATGAGAATGATTTTGAATACAACAGTAGGCATAAATTTGTGTTGTAAGAATTCATGCCCTTCCCTGCTGTCCAGCATTCCTCTGTCAGTGTTAGTGTTCCTCTTGTTCACCACTTTTCACTTATGGTAGTTATCAGTGGCAGCTGTTCTGCCCTTGGAGAAATCCAGCAGTCTCAAATGCTGGTTTGCTGCAGAGCAGTTAGAGATAAGATATTTTTCTCTTTAATTCATCTATCTCAGGCCAAAGAGTTTTCTTTTATCTATATGACCAACCCTTTGGGTACTGCTCTGGTACATAAGCAGAAAAAGACTCACATTCAAGCCAAGGTTCAGTCTGGACATGGCACACATGGGTAGTCCCAAATTCACATCAATGTTATGATCTGCATTTAGACATGGTTCTTATGTGTGGATTAGCATATGATTATAGTTTTTAGATACTTTAACACAGCAGTTTCTTCTGAATAATTAAATGCAAGGTGTTTTCATTACAATAAACACAGACAGTGATTGTTTTCCTATTTATCACAAGATTTATGACAAGACCTCTTGATAACCACATTCAATTTATTTCTTTGAGAAACAGTAAGGAAGTGTAACCCTGTTACATTCTTTTCCAAAATTTTTCACAATACACCAACATTCCTATTAACACCTTTGCTATCAACTACCACTCTATGATTTTTCATACATATAAGCCTTTTCTGTCTGTTTCTGTGATAGACAGCCCTTTTTTTAAAGAAATTAATAATGTGAAACTCTGCACTGGTTTTAGAATATCTGTTAAAAAACTCCATTGCCCATGTGTCTAGATTAGGTCACAGGCAGCTACGTAGATGTGGCTGTGAGTTTCTAACTCATCATAGATTCATTTGCCAAATATGGAAATCTTTTTCAATTTCTTCATTTCATTTTACCATGGTTTAAAAATTTGTTTCTATCAGAAAACAAAAATTGGAATTGTCAATTTTGCCACCATTTTGTATCAAACTGTTTGCTGAATTATAATTACTTCACATATAGACATCAAATTCTTCACAGGTATTATAGCATTATAGTTGAATTGCTCAGGGAGTCATCTGGGAGGAATGGGAAAAACCACAAAAATAACAGGGTTTCATGTATTTCCATTTATACATCAAAAATCATCAGCTTCCCTTTCAGAAAATACTAGTTGACTTCTTCTTATTGGCTTCTATTGACGTTGCTTTAAAAAAATGTAGTGGGGATTTTTAAGGCAGATTTTTTATGTTCTTACTTAATCTTCTACATTACTATATTCTACTTCAAAACTGGTTAAGAACAGTAGATATGCCCATACTGAGGAAATACAGTCTCACTGGCAGGAAGGACTTACAGCATCCTCTGTGGTAGTTTTATACTAGAAGGTAATTAGAGACAGGTTGAAAACTGTCATTTAACATCTATTTTTTTTAGTAAACATGCCTATTCTGTGTGATGAAAGGCAGTCCAGCTATTAGAAACACAATACAAAAATAGGTCAGTGTTGGATTACTGCGATGCTGTGGGAGAGCACGGGTTTGCAAATATCAGTCTTTATGGGTCCTTTGAGAAGGTAGCATGAGAGTGATTTTCTGAGCCAAACTGGACACACAGATTTTCTCGATTCAATGTTTTATAGTAAACATACCCCAGAAACAGCAGCAATTAATCTGAGTGACTAAAGTCCACATGAATGTAATGTACTGGCAGCTTCTTTCACTGCTGTCTTTCACTGGTTTTGGCTGAATCCAGGTGCAAGAACTGAACAATGATGCACATGCACTATTTTACATATTTATTAAAAATGTCAGATTGAAGATGGTTTGCCTAATTTTTCTTTTATTTATTTCCTGTTACAGTGGATTTCCCACTGGATACAGTTTCAAACAAGAATGACCAGTTAAACTATGGATTTCTAACGAAGAATTAGCACATACATGTATGTTTTTCTCCTTGTGAAAAAGTTATTTCTATGTTTTACTCATTCAGCTTGGGCAAGAAGAGAACATCACATGATAAGCATGTTCTAGCACTGCTCAGATTTAGTATATTCCTGCCAGCAGTCTACATATAAAAATTATTTACAAGAAGTATCTGATGAATAAATTTGAATTGCAAAAAGCTTTCATTTTAAATTTAAAATAGAAAAAAAGGCTCATGAATCATTTTTGGGTGATTTGACCATAAGAAAAAGCTAAAATAACCAAATTATTAACTCAGGAATACCTACTCAGATTTATCTGAGATATTTTTATAAGTAATTCTCAGTCGGACTGCAGTTCACTTTTTGTAGATTTCACAGACTGTCACTGGAAAAAGTCCGTATTTGCATATTGTCAAATGATGGCATTGATTGGTTTCCCAACAAAATACAAGTGTGTAAGTAAAACTAAAATCTTGTTTCACTGTTTTAGGTACTTACACCTTTACTATGAGGATGATCACTTTACAGAAGTCAATGTTTGTATTAAAAGGTAAATAATTGCTTATAAGACCTGTTGGGAGGACAGGGTTAAAATCAGAAAATTTGGTGAGGAGGAGGGAAAAGTTTTGCTCAAAGTGCCATTGCAGCTGGGAACGCTAAAAACGTTGGTGTGGGGAAACTGCATTTTTTATGCCTCCTGTTTGGAGGAGAAAAATTCCTGCGGAGAGATAACAAACACACTCTCACAGATCGTGTGAAGCCTTTTGCTATGGTGAGGTGGCAGGGAGCCCTCCCTGCTGCCCGCTAGGATAGACTGAGGGGAACAGAGCCTGTGTCCCCCCCTTGTGGTTCTGCCACCTGGCATTTCTAGCAAGGTAATGAAATAAATCTACTCTTAGCATTTTGGCTGTGGTTTGATGGTTGCCCTCGCTTACCTGTATGTGCCAATTCACACAAGATCCTTTCCTACAAGACAATTGCTTTTTTTGTGTAAGCCCAGGCAGGCTATACTGATAAACAGCACACCCGTAACTTGCCCAAGCAACTTTCTTGTTTTGCTTCTATAGGATGAGCAACAGGTTTTCCTGGGTTGGGCTGGTTGTGTTTCAGCCTGTCCTGTATAAAGAGTTGATTTCTGTCTCACATAATGTGCTTGAGTGGTTCTTTTTCTCCAACATGCAAATCTTGCAATACCACACGATAAACCAGCTGATCAAAATTAGTAATTCATATCACAACTTGTATAGCGTGAAATGTTACAGCTGTGGTACTTTTATGAATTATTTGAAACACTTTACTAGTCACTATGAAAGAAAATATATTTCTTCTTTGAAAACTGTACTGCTTGTACCTGGGATAGATTTCATTCTTTTCTTAGTAGCTGGTGCAGTGCTTTGTTTTGGATTTAGTATGAGAATAATGCTAATAATGCACTGATGTTATTAACATCAATGCTAAGTGATCATCCTAAATAGTTTCCTGTGCTCTGCCAGTGAGGAGCTGCACAAGAAGCTGGGAGGTAACACAGCCAGGACAGCTGACCAGAAATGGCCAAAGAGATGTTCCACACCATACAACATAATGTCCAGTATATAAATTGGGGGGAGTGGGCCAGGACCCACATTTTTTCCTTTACTTATCCTCCTTCCCATTGGGGGAATACAGGGTAGTGAACAAACTGGTATTCACTCCACCATCTGGGGTTAAACCATGACAAAACCCTCACTTTTCTTACTTCTGTGGTGTTTATGGATAATTATTCCAACCAGTAACAATTTATCTCTTCCTTTCTAGAAATGACTCTCAAATCTTTCCAGAATCTGATCATATTTCAGTGCAGTGACTGTCTTGTGTTTTGCCCTCCTTTCACCCAATAATATGGCCCTGCTGTAAAATTTCAGCAATGTTTGACGCTGAACACAGGTAATACTAAGAAAGCATTAAAGTAGTGTTAGCTGCCTTTTCAAATTTTTCAGAGAATGAAAAAAAAGTCATTAACTCAAATGAGCACTCATACAGAAATGTACATTCATTTTCAGCATTCAGAAAAAATTCCAGTAATATACTTTACTCTATGCATGCACACTTAGGAAGGGAGTGACACCAGTGTAAGCTTTCTGGCCCAAGCATTCAATATGTTCTCTTAGCTGAGGCCTTGCTATTTTTTCACAGTGTCTCTCAGCATTCATGTAGGATTATTGGCCTTGATTACTTGAATGCTTCCAAGAAAAAATTGAGAGTTAACTCTCCTAATTTCGTATATTTAAATATTATATGTGCAGTGAGTATAGCACATGTATAACACACATATAGACGTCATATTATGAATGAATGAATCCCACCCAAGATATTTAAATATTAAATATCAAAAAAATAAATATTTAAAATGAACATTTTAAATATGTGCTATAAACACATATAGACATGTAATCCAAATTTGTCTGAAGAGATCACTGAATGAGTCTAAACAGGACTCCAGCTGTTGAATACTTGTGCAAGTGACATCTTAAAACAGTTTGTTTTCAATACAGAAATACACTATCTGTCTTAATGGTGCCTATTTCACTCCATTCCTCTTTAAAAATGTGTTAACTTGCTTCTGAAAATTAAGATTTGTCTCCCTTAACTAGAAACACAGTCTAAACAAACTTCTGCTAGCACTGATTGTCAGGATCTTAGAGGTCAAATAATTTGCTCTAACTTCCATGCCTAGGGCCATTTGAGACTCTGTGGTATGTATGAGAGTATATATATATAGCTTGGCAGATGTGGCACAGGATCGATGAGAAACTTTCTGGAGCTGCAGCTGGGAGCCAGGCAGGGCATCTTTGGGCAGCTCAGATGGCAGAAGACAGTAGAACCAAGATCTTGACTTTTACACATATATATAAATATGTGAGAAGAACTCATCCTAAATGTGATTGCTGATTTGAGTCCATCATTTAGTTTTACATTATTTTGTGGCATCTAACACTTGCACAGGGTAAAACCATTGGCTTAGCACGTTAAATTGACTGACTGTTGGATTGTAGGACCTTGGTGGCACCTGTGGCAGCCTGGACATCATCATGTTCTAACGCTGTGAGTTACTTGCATCCTCTCAGAAAACAAAATATTTAAAGATGCTTCTTTAATGGTAAACAACTCCTGATGGAAGTGCCATTAAAACCACTAAAACTTGGATACCTTTAGTATGTACCACCTATATCTTAAGACTGCTACCACAAGGAAAAGATTTTTCATCTTTTTCTCTCTTTTTTTTTTTTTTTGGAGGGGGGGGCGGATGTGTGTTTGTTTGTTTTTGTTTTTGTTTTTTAATTATGCAAGATTGGTTCCCTTTTCAGTTTTCAGGTGTCTGAAAGTGGAGTGTAAGGAGGAACAGAGAAATATAAATTGATGTGGACTTCCTAGGCCTGCTGCAGCCAGCTTTTTTTTGCAGTCATGAAGTATATGTATTGACATATATGAAGAAGAAGACTGGAAGGCACATCTGTGAGCATACATGCGCATCTTCACTTTGAAATGCAACACACAAGAGAAGAGTTGCTGCACTGTCTCAGAAAAAAAAAAAAGTTCAGCTGAGGATTGCACTGGTCCTCTTGCTTTTTCAGGAATAAACCCCAAATGGTTTGCAGAGCCTCTGAATAAAATCCATGATCACAGGTCCTCACAATTACCACTCCCCTTAATTGTTGTTATCTTCTCCCTTCTCTGTCTCACACACCTTCTCACCTCACAGCCTATGTTTTTAGCTCTGAAAAAGAACAAATAAAAATATTTAACCACATTAGCTTGATGAAGTTATCATCAAGTTGAATAAGGAAAAAAAGCATCTTCTCTACGTTGGTGCATGTGTAATCATTCTTATATGCAGTGAAGAGCAAGAAGAGGTAACATGCTGGAGACTTTATATTTGGAAAGTGTTTTGTTAGTTTTCACATAGGTTACACTGTTGCTGCCTGTTCCGAGCTTCCCTTCCCCCTCCCCAAGACAAGCCAGGACTTGCCTCTGCCATGTGCTCCTCAACTCCTTCATTCCAAGCAGGGGCAAAACCAAATGTAACTCAAACTCTTTAGCAGTGTCTGATTGGCCGGTCACCCCGGGTCCGCCCCCAGTCCTCCCCTTTCCCCTTCTCCCAATAAAAGAAGGGCCCAAGAGCGTGCCCGCCCTCTTTGGCTTTGCAATCCTTCTGAGAGCATCTGTGTGCTTCTGTCTCTGTTTGAAAGCTTCTAATTGCAGGAATTGGGCAACCAAAAGCTATGTTTCTCCCTCTTTGCTTCTACTGGTGGTATTAGCTTTGCAGCTACCATTTGCCGCTTTCAGAGCTACTGAAATGCTGGATTGCCTGTGCTACCTCTAGGCTGCGCGAGGCTTTTGAAGGCATTGAACTACAAGCCTAGCCGGTAAAAAGCTGTG